>NC_140240.1:11906829-12161362 GCF_949987555.1 Borostomias antarcticus
CATTTATTTATTAGTTTGTTATTTTAAATGTATCACCCCCTACCCTTTGTTGTGCTGTGCAGGCCGTGCTGAGTGTGATGTCTGAGGCCGAGTCTCGTCTGGAGGACCTGAGGTCTGCTGGACACACGCTCACTCAGCGACGGGGCTTCGGGAGGGCAGAGGTACTGGGTGTGCTTCAGACAGTCAACAGCACAGAGGAGCAGTGGAGATCTGTTCTACAGCCGGCTGAACCACATCGCAGGTTGGTGACCACATGGGATTAATGTGCAATTCTACAACGGAGAGTTTGGATACTTGATTCTGATTGGCTAGCAGCTGTGGTAAAATACTCTGTAACCCACGGCTGCGACTGCATAACAATTAGGATTAATGCGCCGTCAATCTCATCTCCGCTATCGCGTCGGGCCTAACAACGCCCCGTAGCTGTGGTAAAATTCCCTGTAACCCACTGCCTCTCATGGTCAATTGCTTAAATATCTCACCTGGAAACACACGCTTGTGAATTTTTCTTGTATTCTATTGATGCTTCACAGGTTGATTCTGTTCTATTGATCCATCAAATAGTCATCCGCAATAGATATACCAATTAACTTCAACACAGATTATTATGATGCTACAGAGGATTACCATGCTGTATATTTTATTTTAATTTTCGTTCAACATCAGAATGTATGGGTTTGAATAAAATAATACAAGACAAGTTGCATAGTAATACAAGAGAAGTTGCAAAGTAGTGATGGGAAATTAACTCTACAAATCTGAATCTCTCTCCTCTGATGGGGCTTTCGTGTTTGTCTCCTTCCTTCTCTTACGAAGTGGTTTGCCTGTCTCTGTCTCTGAGCTGGTTGCTGGCTTCTCTTTTCCCATCATCATCGTTCCGCTCCTGCTCCTTTTGCCCGAGAAACTTGCCTCGCCCAGGATGTGGCTGGACGAGCTCAACCGGGCACCTTCAGTTTCAGAACTAAGGCCATCACTAAGCTCTCCCTCAAGTATAGAATATGAATCACTTGGCATTGGGAGGGCAGGTAAATAAGAAGGTACACCCTCGCCTGAATAATATATGGGAATTGATAGGGAGGGTTTATAGATTCTTCGACTCTTCAAAGTCTTGCTGCCATTAGGCTCATTCTCCTCCTGTGCCTCATAGCTGTAGTGGCGTTTTAAGGTGGTGCTCACCACTTTACAAGTGCATTGACCAAAAGTAGTGGCCTCGGGTGTCTGAGGGGGAAAGAATATTGCACTGGTGCGTCGGGTTTCTGTGCAGCTTCTTCCAGGCATATCCAGTTTGTCGTTACTCTCCTTGCGACTCTGGAAGGAAAAATTAAGTGCTTTTCTGGACTGCTTGGTCATATTTACCGAACTAAGAATGCCTTGATGTGTGGATGGTACTATGGCTGTATCATGTCCAAATGCCCTTGAAAAGGTGCTCGTCGCTGAGCTTGTTTTTAGGGGGCAGTGGGCCCTTCCATCACAGGGGAAGTCCGCCTGCTGTTCCTTGGCATTGGACTCATCAATTGAATCTTCTACTCGATGCAGATTCCTCTTGTCTGTCTCCTCTTCATCGTCCCCAGTTAATATTTGGTAAGTGTATGGGGTTACGCTTCTGTCCTTTTGAAAAACCTTGCCCCTCTCGAAGGAGCGGCGGGGATCTTCATCAGACCATTGCCTGGGTGTGGAAAGCATCTTGGACTTTCCTTGAGGCACTGTTGATGGTGGTTCAGTCAGTTGCACAGGTGCAGGGAAAACACCAAACCTTTGCTCAGCCTTTTTGGATTCTGTAGGCATTTTAAACTCTTCTACAGAGTTTGCTAAGGCCCTACTGTGTTGTATAGGTTTATTGGACATCTCAATCCTTTCTCTGTGCACCGAAGATAGCCTTGCCCTTCTTCTTGGGGGTAAAGGCACCTTGAACACTACCTGAGGTTCTTGGGTCAGCTCAGTCTGTGGTTTCGGCTGAGGAGAGACCTCAGAACCATTGTGGGTCTTCAGACTCGGTTCAATCCCATGATCTGAGTCTCTCTCCTCTGATGCTTTCGTGTTTGTCTCCTTCCTTCTCTTACGAAGTGGTTTGCCTGTCTCTGTCTCTGAGCTGGTTGCTGGCTTCTCTTTTCCCCTCATCATCGTTCCGCTCCTGCTCCTTTTGCCTGAGAAACTTGCCTCGCCCAGGATGTGGCTGGATGAGCTCAACCGGGCACCTTCAGTTTCAGAACTAAGGCCATCATTAAGCTCTCCCTCAAGTATAGAATATGAATCACTTGGCATTGGGAGAGCAGGCACATTGGAAGGTACACACTTTCCTGAATAATATATGGGAATGGATAGGGAGGGTTTATAGATTCTTCGACTCTTCAAAGTCTTGCTGCCATTATGCTCATTCTCCTCCTGTGCCTCATAGCTGTAGTGGCGTTTTAAGGTGGTGCTCACCACTTTACAAGTGCATTGACCAAAAGTAGTGGCCTCGGGTGTCTGAGGGGGAAAGAATATCGCACTGGTGCGTCGGGTTTCTGTGCAGCTTCTTCCAGGCATATCCAGTTTGTCGTTACTCTCCTTGCGACTCTGGAAGGAAAAATTAAGTGCTTTTCTGGACTGCTTGGTCATATTTACCGAACTAAGAATGCCTTGATGTGTGGATGGTACTATGGCTGTATCATGTCCAAATGCCCTTGAAAAGGTGCTCGTCGCTGAGCTTGTTTTTAGGGGGCAGTGGGCCCTACCATCACAGGGGAAGTCCGCCTGCTGTTCCTTGGCATTGGACTCATCAATTGAATCTTCTACTCGATGCAGATTCCTCTTGTCTGTCTCCTCTTCATCGTCCCCAGTTAATATTTGGTAAGTGTATGGGGTTACGCTTCTGTCCTTTTGAAAAACCTTGCCCCTCTCGAAGGAGCGGCGGGGATCTTCATCAGACCATTGCCTGGGTGTGGAAAGCATCTTGGACTTTCCTTGAGGCACTGTTGATGGTGGTTCAGTCAGTTGCACAGGTGCAGGGAAAACACCAAACCTTTGCTCAGCCTTTTTGGATTCTGTAGGCATTTTAAACTCTTCTACAGAGTTTGCTAAGGCCCTACTGTGTTGTATAGGTTTATTGGACATCTCAATCCTTTCTCTGTGCACAGAAGATAGCCTTGCCCTTCTTCTTGGGGGTAAAGGCACCTTGAACACTACCTGAGGTTCTTGGGTCAGCTCAGTCTGTGGTTTCGGCTGAGGAGAGACCTCAGAACCATTGTGGGTCTTCAGACTCGGTTCAATCCCATGATCTGAGTCTCTCTCCTCTGATGGGGCTTTCGTGTTTGTCTCCTTCCTTCTCTTACGAAGTGGTTTGCCTGTCTCTGTCTCTGAGCTGGTTGCTGGCTTCTCTTTTCCCCTCATCATCGTTCCGCTCCTGCTCCTTTTGCCTGAGAAACTTGCCTCGCCCAGGATGTGGCTGGATGAGCTCAACCGGGCACCTTCAGTTTCAGAACTAAGGCCATCATTAAGCTCTCCCTCAAGTATAGAATATGAATCACTTGGCATTGGGAGAGCAGGCACATTGGAAGGTACACACTTGCCTGAATAATATATGGGAATGGATAGGGAGGGTTTATAGATTCTTCGACTCTTCAAAGTCTTGCTGCCATTATGCTTATTCTCCTCCTGTGCCTCATAGCTGTAGTGGCGTTTTAAGGTGGTGCTCACCACTTTACAAGTGCATTGACCAAAAGTAGTGGCCTCGGGTGTCTGAGGGGGAAAGAATATCGCACTGGTGCGTCGGGTTTCTGTGCAGCTTCTTCCAGGCATATCCAGTTTGTCATTACTCTCCTTGCGACTCTGGAAGGAAAAATTAAGTGCTTTTCTGGACTGCTTGGTCATATTTACCGAACTAAGAATGCCTTGATGTGTGGATGGTACTATGGCTGTATCATGTCCAAATGCCCTTGAAAAGGTGCTCGTCGCTGAGCTTGTTTTTAGGGGGCAGTGGGCCCTACCATCACAGGGGAAGTCCGCCTGCTGTTCCTTGGCATTGGACTCATCAATTGAATCTTCTACTCGATGCAGATTCCTCTTGTCTGTCTCCTCTTCATCGTCCCCAGTTAATATTTGGTAAGTGTATGGGGTTACGCTTCTGTCCTTTTGAAAAACCTTGCCCCTCTCGAAGGAGCGGCGGGGATCTTCATCAGACCATTGCCTGGGTGTGGAAAGCATCTTGGACTTTCCTTGAGGCACTGTTGATGGTGGTTCAGTCAGTTGCACAGGTGCAGGGAAAACACCAAACCTTTGCTCAGCCTTTTTGGATTCTGTAGGCATTTTAGACTCTTCTACAGAGTTTGCTAAGGCCCTACTGTGTTGTATAGGTTTATTGGACATCTCAATCCTTTCTCTGTGCACAGAAGATAGCCTTGCCCTTCTTCTTGGGGGTAAAGGCACCTTGAACACTACCTGAGGTTCTTGGGTCAGCTCAGTCTGTGGTTTCGGCTGAGGAGAGACCTCAGAACCATTGTGGGTCTTCAGACTCGGTTCAATCCCATGATCATGCTCAGGATACCTCTCATTCATTTGCTGGTGTTTAATAGGTGGCTGAAAAACGCCATGGGTCTCTGTTGGCAACCTAGTCCCTTGTCTGGTCATTGTAGGCCTTTCAAATACATGCCATGTGTTTTGAGATGCCAGAGACTCTTGGGGGGATTGAAGGAGCTCCTCGATATATTTGGGCTCAACAGGTCTTGAGCACACGTCAGTCCTTTGCATGGGTCCACAGCACAGCTTAACCCTTTCAGTGTGTCCAGAAGACGGTTTTGAAGCGCTTTTTGGTGGGAGAGGAATTTTTAAAATGCTGTCTGCCTCTTGAGCAGATTCACTATTTTCACTTGGCGGAGCAGTGGCGTCCAGATTCCTTTTAAGCCACCGTTTGTTCTTGAGACACCGCACATGCTGCTGACTAATTCCTTGGCCGGAATCAGAGCAGTGCTCAGTCCATTGCTGATGTTCAACCGAAAGTTCAGTTGTTCGTCCTGACTCGCAAGATGGCTCAAGAGATGACTCAACCACTTGTTCATGTTTAGGAGATAACTCCATCCCTGGAGTGGGTTCTGGGGAAACATCAGGAGATAACTCCATCCCTGGAGTGGGTTCTGGGGGAACTTCAGGAGATAACTCTATCCCTGGAGTGGGTTCTGAGGAAACTTTAGGAGATAACTCCATCCCTGGAATGGGTTCTGGGGAAACTTCAGGAGATAACTCTGTCCCTGGAGTGGGTTCTGGGGAAACTTCAGGAGATAACTCTATCCCTGGAGTGGGTTCTGGGGGAACTTCAGGAGATAACTCCATCCCTGGAGTGGGTTCTGGGGAAACTTCAGGAGATAACTCCATCCCTGGAGTGGGTTCTGGGGGAACTTCAGGAGTTAACTCCATCCCTGGAGTGGGCTCTGGGGAAAACTGAGTGCCTTGGTCGGGATCTGGAGAAACATACGGTTGGTGTTTGATCTTAATGGAAATTTCAAATCCTACCTCAGTGTTTGGATAGGAATCCTGAAACTGCCCAATCCCATCCATGCACCCTGTGGAACACACACTTTGCTTCGATGTGAGATGTGGCTTGAATTCTCCATGGGACTCTTGAACTGGCTCAACATGTTGTTCAGGCTCACCGGAATCACTAACAGCTTTCCATTCATTTTCTAATTCTATCAGTTGCATGTGCTCAGAACAATGATCACTCTCTTGTGATTGCTTGATCACATCTTGAGGTTCTACTGACATTGCAGATGGAGATTCTTGCTCAGACATGCTGGGCATTTCAGAAACTTCCCAGGAGATTGGATATTGCTTAGTACAGTGTTGGTGTTCTGTAGAGTGTGTGGTTTTTGGAGATGATTGCTTTGTCAGTCTGCACTCAGTAGATACATCGACCTCTTGATAGATAGGTAACACTTCAATCCCTTGTTTGCTTTTGGGAAAAGGCCCAATCTCTGGCCATTGGTCAGAGGATTCCATCTCTTGCCAGGCTTCTGGAGAATACTTGAGCTCTGCTTCAGACTTTTCACACGGGGTAGCAGGTTGCTCAAGCACACGGGACATATCAAATAATTGTGAAGAGATTGAAGTGGTCTCTGTGCATCTGTTGTGGTCAAGGGATGACTCATGCCTATCCTCTTGCTTGGCCAGTACCTCAATTCCTTGATGGTGTTCTGTGGAAGGCTTAGTCCCTGTGTAGGGTACAGGATTCTCTTCAGTCTGTTTCAGCTCAGTCTGTGCTTCGGGCAGAGTGGATACCTCCAACACTTCCCAGGAACAGGGGGGCATCTCCATACCTTCACTCTCTAGGCATGTTTCAGTTCCCTGCTGTTTTTTGGTTTCATTTGAAATTCCTTCTCCCAGTGATAGAGTGCCGTGGTGTTCGCTGCCCTTGCACTCGAGGGCTGGAGGTTGTGGAGAGACATCAGACATTGAGTCCTGATTTTCTTCATCACTCTCCACAATACAAGAAGAAGATGAAGCCAGGGGGCTGTTTGGGAATTGAGGAGATCCTTCCGATGAAGACGAGTCAAGTTCTTCAAAGCAGTCCATGTAGACATCACTCTCCACAATACAAGAAGAAGATGAAGCCAGGGGGCTGTTTGGGAATTGAGGAGATCCTTCCGATGAAGACGAGTCAAGTTCTTCAAAGCAGTCCATGTAGACTGAGGCGGGAGAAAGACATTCCTCTTCATCAAGCTCCTCCAGTGCCTCCACATAGGGGGGGTCACTCATCTCCATCCCTGTGGGTGTAAGGGGAGAGAGACCGTCCTTCTGTGGGTGTTCTAGCCAGAGATCAACAGTGAGCATGTCTTCAGGATTTTCACCATCCAGAAATAGAAAAGGGAAACGTGTGTCCAGTCCGGACGGGCTTTCTGTGGAGGTCAGACAGGCAGGTGTAACAGGCCTTGAGGTTGTTTTTATTCTGGAGGTATCACCTGTAGGTCTCTCCTGTGTTTGGTCAGGTGCAGCATTGTTGTCTAGCTGGTGCAGGGAATATCCGACAGGATGCTTGCAGCTGGGATCCAAATTGTTACAACAATGGCTATGAAGAGAAGCAGGATCAGAGTTGTTTGGTGTAGTAGTGTGTTGAGCACACCCTCGATTTTGCCTGCACTCTGTCAAAAAAAAGAAAAGAATGTGTGATGAGTTAAAAGCATGCAGGCTCAATATTTTTTATTTTGTCAGGAGAACATACAGTATACATATGTAAGTGGTTTAAAGTATGGAGTTTAATGGGACACATTTTAATTACACTAGATTTCTCTCAGTGACCTCTTGCTCCATATCTACTCTGTTTTGCTCACCTCTCAGGTCACAACAGCTGTAAACTTGGCAGTTTGAGTACAGCAGACAAGTAATGCAAAGCGTGAAGAAAATATTTAGACTGTTCATTTCTGCTCCCATGCTGTTTGGCAGTAAAATCAATGCACACTGATTTAAGGTACCATCATTGAAAGGTGGTTGTAGATAGTAACCTGATTATAAATACATGTTCTCACAGGGTAGACCAACTGCAGTACACCCATCAAACAAACACAGTAACCTGGACTTACAGTTCTGGTGGGTGTTGAGGCCTATTAGAATAGCAGTGCCCATCCTTTCTGCTACTGGTTTTCTATTGCATTTCCCACAAAGAGCTTCATTCCACTCTTTAATCCATTTAATCTAAGTTAGTCTGAACAAAATGTTTCCATGCCAGGACCATGACTACTGTATAAGCAAAACGATATGGTATGGTATAGCCTACACATTGTGATCCAAATGTTAATTTGATTAATTTCAAGCGGTGTCTAACACTTTGTATAATAATCTTTTATTTACTGTATGCTATTGACTCTTCTTTATTGAAAAACTTTCAATACAGCCTACACTACAGAACAAATGGGAGTGGTGTGTTGTACTGTACATACCTGAACAATCTACATGGTGCCGATGGATTACAGGATCCATTTTGTTGAAAAATCCTTTCTTAGTTGAGTAATTCCATTTAGTTTTTTTGTTGTTGTGCTAAAAAATCAATATTACCTGGTAGGTTAGTTTTAGTAATTACTTTGATGTCACTCTGGCAATTTTCTTGACTGGTCCTTGACTAATGACATCATAATGTCACTCACTTTGTCCTTGTCCTGTGACATGGATTCAGTCATAATGACAAACTGAGTGATGTCATAGAGTAAATAGGATTACATAATATATTATTACTATGGCAGTAATAACTACATTTTGTTGTTATGAAATGCAATAACAAAAGTTATTAGCATCTTTAGTTTATAATAGCCTACCTGCATGTTATGAAATTAAACATTTTAATATTGTGTACAGAGTAGGTGCAACAATAGTGTCTAATGTCACTCTCTGTACATCTAATTCATTTACTTTTGAGACAATCTATCCTGGTTGATCTAGTAGTAGTGAGCAAGCTAGTCAACTCCAACGTGAGGTCAGGATTTGTAGCCTAATTGTGATCAGCTGCTTTTCAAGCAGCGCCCCCCCATCTCCAACTAGGACTAGTGCAGAAGTGAAAGTGAAGTTTACAGCAGAAAAGTTCTGTTTCGAATGGTACCTTTGATTCAACATTTGGCTCTTGATAGCACAGGAGAGCATACTGAGACTGAGACTTTTGCATAATCCTGCTAACAAACAAACAAACAACCAAGAAACCTCTCGTGGTCCCGCCCCGTGATTCAGACCCACTCCAAGATTTAATGGATTCTAAGTTGAATCATGCTACACCCTTCCTTCAAGATTCGTGAAAATCGGTCGAGTAGTTTTTCCATAATCCTGCTAACAAATAAACAAACACAAGAACACACGCTACAGAAAACATGACCTCTCACCCTGCGCTGTCTCTGGGGCGGAGGTAATTACCAGACAAGAGAAGTAACCACAGGCTTATAGAAATCACAGATCACAGCTTATTTGAGTTTCTGCAGAAATGAATACCAGCGCTGTAATGAGCCTATCACAATCAATCAATCAATCAATCAATCAAAGCTTTATTTGTATAGCGCATTTCATACCCAGAGGCAACACAATGCGCTTTACAGAGAACAAGGGAGGTGGGCATACGACCCACCTCTACATATTCCAGAGGGAAGCAAAAAAACAGCAGCTTCATACTGCCTGGAGACGTATGATTAACAGATGTAAAAGCAACTCAAGGTTACTCAGTGAGTGTCAGCTCAGCTCAGAGATTACATTGATCTAATATCTTCAATCACACACTAATGACAGTGCCAGATGCCAATTTAATGTTGGCGGCTGGTAAAAAGAAAAAGAAAAAGAAAAAAAAGTGTTAACCCTTTTTCATGCATGATGGCTGTTGCTGGGTGAACGCTGGCGCAAGTAGCTGCCACTGCCCTACACATCTTAAAAAATAAAAAAATAAAAAGTTTTCCACTTTTCTTTTATGCTAATTGACACATTTGGGATTTTTTGGATTGATATTTATAACTGTTTTGTTATTGTTGTAACTTTGTAAATTTTGTGTCTGTATTTACTTGTTTTTAACCATGTACGTGACCTTGAGTGTTATGAAAGGCGCCTTGAAATAAAATTCATTATTATTATTATTATTATTTCCTATCGTTTGAATCAAGTCTTCCTCCAATCTCTTGTTCCTTCTTTTCCAGTCTCGTGCAGTCAGAGTCTGAGCTCCCGTCCTTCCTGTCTCAAAGGCAGCAGGCGCGCTCCCTGGCCGAGGAGCTCCAGCACCAGACAGCCCAGCTTGCTCTGCGCTTCCCCTGGCCAGGAGCAGCTCAACGAGGGCAGACTGCCCTCCAGGCCCAGGGTCTGCTGGACCAGACCGAAGCTTTGGGGCCGACCTTCTCCGCCCTGCGAGCCCAGAGGAAGGAGCTGGCCCGCCGCACCAAGGACCCCATCTGGGAAGACCCTTCCTGGGCCGCGCTGGAGGACTGCCAGCCCTCGCTGGTCAAAGAGCTCAATGTAGGTAGACTGAAGCTGAATGTTTTTGTTTCTGACTTTAAGCTTCACAATCCAATTAATCACTTAATCACTTTCCCCTTAACCAGGGGCTGTGTTTAAGCCTTGAGGACGGTGTGTGTAGAGAGAAGAGGTGTGTCCAGTTAGTACAGGATTGCCGCCACGCTCTAGACTCCTTCCAGGAGAGGATGGCAGGATTTAAAGACCAGACGGCAGACCTGAATCAACTGAAGGCTGATGTAGTGGCCCAGGAGGTGAGATGCACCAAGATGTGTGTCAGGACACACACACACACACACACACACACACACACACACACACACACACACACACACACGCTACCTAACATAACCCTTATCACATACAAACTTTGCTCACACTGGAGCCATGCCCACACCCACCCACGCCCGCCCCCCCCTCCTCTGTCCTGGTTGCAGGATGCGCTCTCTGTCTGACCTGGAGGGCCGTCTGACCGCCCTGCGCCCGGAGCTCCAGCGCCTGACCAGTGCGTCTGCAGACCCCACGGGACCGGAGGTCACAGGTCACAGGGGCGGGGCCAGGGAGGAGCTGCAGAGCTTGTGGGAGGAGACTCGTCAGGCCGTCACAGAGAGGTAAGAGAGGAGAGACGCGGGGGAGACTAAGGGGAGAATGTGACGCAGTTGTGTGAGATTTTGTCTTCTGTCACTGAACTACAGTATATTTGACTCCACTCGTTTGCTGTTGTGTGTGCTTGTTTATTCGTGTACTTGCGCTTCCATGGGTGTTTATGTTTTGGATTTAGATTTTAGATTCATTTATTTGCAGGTGAACATCTAGAAAACCCCTAAGGGCTTATAAAATCGATGTCACCTCTAAATCATTGGTACATAATCATTAGTAAAATAAATAACTGTGTGATGACTGTCCGTGTGTGTATTTAATAATGTAATTTGTGTGTGTGTGTGTGTGTGTGTGTCCGTGTGTGCGTCCGTGTCCGTGTGTGTGTGTGTGTTTATTTGCTTGTGTATGATAAGATCACCCTCTAATCTCACGGTGTGTGTTCTCTATGGAGGCTGGCCCAGTGCCGGGACCTGGCAGAGCTGCTGAAGAGGTTCCAGAGCGTCCGTAGTGACCTGAGCAGCACCTTACAGAGGGCAGAGCGCACCATCGCTCAACAGGCCTCCTACTGTACATGGGCAAAGACAACCTGCAGAGACTCCTCACTAAGGTAGCGTTCACTTTCATTAAAGGAGTAGTCAAGGGAAAATGCATGTTTAGCCCTGTTTAAAGGTTACTTATGTTAACTTATACTTATGTTTGTCTTTGAAATTGAGAGTTTAACATGTTTTTTTAATGATTTTTCACGGTGCCCACCCACATCCATTGTATGACCAAAACGATGGTAGAGCAATTATCAGACTTTCTCTCAAAGTGCTAGCTTTGTCAACGTTTTGATCTGAACCATTGTATATGATCATAAGTAACCTTAAAACAGGGCTAAACATGCATTTTGCCTTTACTACTCCTTTAACTAAGTCATTCGCCGTTGTGTGGACTCTGATGATAAGGATTCTCAGAACAGGAACATGTCGTGGATCTACAAGCTGCTAGTAAACATCCTCAGTGAAGTCTGACCACTGTGGAGAACACTCATGGTGTTAACGCGCTGTATCCAGTTGGAACCACTAGATGGCAGCAGACTCTCATTTTCTTTTTCCTAAATAATAACACTTTTTTTTTGTGGAAATGTGTATGCCTGAGTGGGCATTACTTTATGTGTGTGAATGTACTCACTTTGTTAGTTTGATAGGTATGTATCAATGTATGTGTCTATTTATGAGCACTTGTTTTTGGTCAGGTGCATGCCAGCAGGGCGGAGCTGTGTGTTTATGAAAGCTTGTTTTTGTTCAGGTGCATGCCAGCAAGGCAGAGCTGTGTGAACTTGGAGACGGGGTGGAGGAGATCCGCAGCATCTGCAGACAACTGCAGACACAGCTGCGCAAGATCCCCGACTGCGCAGACGCCCCCTTCGACAGCGAGGCGGCCGCGCTCATGGACCGCTGGCTGGATGTGAGTTCGCCCTGCCTCGCCCCGCCCTGCTCTGCCCCGCCCCACCCTGCCCCGCCCTACCCCGCCCCGCCCCACCCTGCCCCGCCACACCCTGGACCCTGACACCTTCTCTCTCTCAGTTACTCTCTTACTCTCTTAAGCACCTACTGTATTCTAGATTGCTATTCTTGCACTTTGCCTTTAGCACTAGATTATGCTCTTAGTCACTTGTTTTAGAAAGTAGAGGCACTTGTGAGTTCTGGTGAGTAGTAGTACATTGGCTTTTCCTACGTTAAATGCAATTATTGTTAGTCTCTTTGGATAAAAGTGTCTGCTAAATGACTGTAATCTAATGTAATGTCTTACAGCCTTGTCAGTTGCAGTTTGTATGTGTTGTTTGTTTATATTTTATGGTATGTTTGTGCAAGTTTGAGCCATTGAGTGTTGTTCCAAATGTAACTGTCAATATAATACTTTGGTTACAAGTATTTGGGGACAAGTTAGATGTTGGAGGAAATGGCCGTGGAATTACTTGGTGGCTACAGGGTGGCTACTGTACCTTGGAATTTAAGTTGTTAGAAAGACAGTTCTCTAACGTGGAATATAGATCGGATTAAAAAAACAGTGAACAGAAATATCACAGCCAGTGTAAATGGGAAATGAGATTCATGTGTTGATGAATGTCATACCAATTCGGACTCGCTATACAAATAAAGTTTGATTTGATTCGATTTGATTTGACACTGTAAGCCTAAATCAGATGTTCTCCCCCAAGGTCACGGAGAGAACGGACTCCCACCTGGACAACCTGCGTGTGGGGCTGGCTCTGTGGGAGGGGCTTCTCCAGCTGGGCGAGGAGGTGGAGAACTGGACCACCAATAAAATGGCCTCCTTTGCCCAGTCACACCCCCTCCAGAGTGAGGAGGAGGTCACGGCCATGCAGGTAAAGTCCCCCGGCCACCCTCTGCGTTTTTTGTGTTTTTTGTTTTTGTGTGATTTCATACGGTTGATTTTCATTTCATTTCATTTCAAACCTTTATTTATACTCGTAAAGCACTGTTTCCCTCATTTACAGTGTTGACAAGTTCACACAGATACACAACTAACAACGGAGCAAATACAATATTCAATAATAATATTAATAATAATTAAAAACACTAATAATTATAATAATAATTCAAAACAGTTACAGGTCGAAGTAAGATTTTAAAAGGAGTTATTTTCTTACACGCTTTGTTGGATGTTAAGGCAAAGATCCTCCGGCTGAATTGTTGAATTCTCAGTGAATTGTGTCTTTCACTTCATGCTGGGTTGTGAAGCTTACAGAGTAGTTTAGTTAGCCCGTCCCTACCTCTCCTGATCTCTGGTCCTTCCCCAGAATGAGCTCCAGGCCCAGGAAGACAACCTGGAGCGCTTCCAGCGGAGGGCCTCTGAGATCCAGGCGCTGCTGCAGAGCCAGGAGCCCCCTCTAGAACTCCAGGTGGGTGAGACGAGGGTCGGCCTCAGGAAATAGGAAGGGCCTGGGAGAGTCTGGAGTAATATAATAATAAAATAATAAAATTCTTGGTCTAACAGTCCACCATTTCTTTTACCTTGCAGTAGGCACCATTTTAGCTGTTTTTGCTCATTTATTTTTGTGAAAGTCAATTTTATCGCACCCGTTACATTACATAAGTGCTATGCAAATAGAGTTGACTCTCCTCATCCTCCTCTTCCAGGTTATCGGGACCCAAATGAGGAAGAAGATCGATCAGGTGAACGAGTTCTTCTCGGAGACTGGGGAAATCCACAGACAGTTGGTGGCAGCTAAGGGACAGGTGACCGCCAAGATGGCGGAGTGTGAGTCGTCTGTCCAGAAGATCCAGGATGCACTGGGCCACCTCGCTGCCTTGGATCCCACAGATCTCTGTACACAAATACAGGTACATTTAAAATAAAATGTAAAAAGAAGCCATTTCTAAGGCCTCATTTTATTTTCAGATTGAGAAGTACATTTACACATAGTAATGTTGTAATAATAATAATAATAATGCATTTTATTTATAAGGCGCCTTTCAAGTCACTCAAGGTCACCGTACAGGATAAAAAAGACAATAAAATATACAATAGACAAAAGATACAAAATAAAAAAATAATAAACGTCTTCTCTCTCGGCGTAGGAGCTGTCTGCACAGCTGCAGATGCAGGCGGAGCAGGCGGACGGCCTGATGGAGGAGCTGCGTCTCCTGGCCTCCGTCACCGGCCCACAGAGCCTGCAGGACCTGGCTGCAGACTGCCTGCGTCTGCAGGAGAGCGTCTGCGCAGCCCGGCAGCTTCTGGCTCTCACGACTGCGCAGGCTGAGGAGGACGTCCGGAGAATGGACAGGTACTAACAGTCACAGGTTTACACCGATTTTGGGGTTAACTCCAAAATCTGTTTGTCTAATGTGTTCAAAAATATGTTTTTCTATTTTTATCTTGCGAAACCCTACAGTATATGAAAGATGTGAAATGTTATGCTAATTTTCCAGCTGTTCACTTTCTCAAAAAAAGACTTCTAAGTATATGCACATGGCCACTGACTGCAGACTTTGCACAGACCATAACACCATACTGCTTCAAGTTCAGTTCCATGTCATTTCATGAATGACGGGTCGTGAAACAAGTTAATCCTGCTCTCTCGAGTTCAGGATGCATTCTTCTTCCTAATCTCTCCGCTCAACCTGAATGTTACTGCAGTTTGTAAGTGGGTGTGTCGACTAATGAGAATTCCCACGTGTGCTAGTCTGCAGAAGCAGTGTGAGAGTCTAGAGCAGTGGTTGAAAGCGTCAGAACCGAAAGCAGAGGAAGGAGAGGACCTTCGTCGCCTGCAAAAGGAAGTACTCGAGCACAGGTAAACAATCTATCAAAAGTCTTTTCATTTCTCATCTCATATTTTATGCATATCCTACATCACGCATGTATATCCTGTGATGAAAATAATATTAGAATCGAAATTATACTAGTCACACATTGCAAGATTGTATGGCCTCCTCACACACAGACTTGACCATCTTCAATTTCCCTTGCAGTGAGCAGGCGGAGGCCCTTGTTGATCTGGTGACATCGTTACACAGAAGCACACTCAAGGGGTCGTCCTTCCTTCAGCACGCTGGCAGGCTACTGGAGCGCTTCCGCAGTCTCCAGACCAGCATACTCGCCTCCGAAGCCGATCAGAGATCTCTTGCTGCTGAGACCCAGGTCTTCCAGACGCTGGCAAGAGACACCGGCGCCTGGTTTACGGCCCTGCGACAACAGGTTGACTCTGTAGTCGATGATGGTTCGGCCACCCGTAGCCAGGCTGAACAGAAACTACTCACGGCCCAGGTGAGGGAGCTCATCCCAGGGATCATTAGTAACCATAGACCTGTTTTATGGTGAAGGGAGGCCTCTGGCTACCAATGGCACTTAATGTAAGCAACAATGAGTCTTTAAATATTAGTAACACAATACTAAGGTATTTGGTCCTTCTACAGTATGTGCATTTTCTTCAAAATATTCTAAATGGCCCATGGCAAAATAATAACAAAAAGTAATAATTGCATGGTATTATTATTATTATTATTATTATTATTAGTGTTATTATTAGTGTTATTATTATTATACTTTTATTATTCATTCATTCATTCATTCATTCATTCATTCATTCATTCATTTATTTATTTATTTATTTATTTATTTGTTTGTTTGTTTGTTTGTTATTTTAAATGTATCACCCCCTACCCTTTGTTGTGCTGTGCAGGCCGTGCTGAGTGTGATGTCTGAGGCCGAGTCTCGTCTGGAGGACCTGAGGTCTGCTGGACACACGCTCACTCAGCGACGGGGCTTCGGGAGGGCAGAGGTACTGGGTGTGCTTCAGACAGTCAACAGCACAGAAGAGCAGTGGAGATCTGTTCTACAGCCGGCTGAACCACATCGCAGGTTGGTGACCACATGGGATTAATGTGCAATTCTACAACGGAGAGTTTGGATACTTGATTCTGATTGGCTAGCAGCTGTGGTAAAATACTCTGTAACCCACGGCTGCGACTGCATAACAATTAGGATTAATGCGCCGTCAATCTCATCTCCGCTATCGCGTCGGGCCTAACAACGCCCCGTAGCTGTGGTAAAATTCCCTGTAACCCACTGCCTCTCGTGGTCAATTGCTTAAATATCTCACCTGGAAACACACGCTTGTGAATTTTTCTTGTATTCTATTGATGCTTCACAGGTTGATTCTGTTCTATTGATCCATCAAATAGTCATCCGCAATAGATATACCAATTAACTTCAACACAGATTATTATGATGCTACAGAGGATTACCATGCTGTATATTTTATTTTAATTTTCGTTCAACATCAGAATGTATGGGTTTGAATAAAATAATACAAGACAAGTTGCATAGTAATACAAGAGAAGTTGCAAAGTAGTGATGGGAAATTAACTCTACAAATCTGAATCTCTCTCCTCTGATGGGGCTTTCGTGTTTGTCTCCTTCCTTCTCTTACGAAGTGGTTTGCCTGTCTCTGTCTCTGAGCTGGTTGCTGGCTTCTCTTTTCCCATCATCATCGTTCCGCTCCTGCTCCTTTTGCCCGAGAAACTTGCCTCGCCCAGGATGTGGCTGGACGAGCTCAACCGGGCACCTTCAGTTTCAGAACTAAGGCCATCACTAAGCTCTCCCTCAAGTATAGAATATGAATCACTTGGCATTGGGAGGGCAGGTACATTGGAAGGTACACCCTCGCCTGAATAATATATGGGAATTGATAGGGAGGGTTTATAGATTCTTCGACTCTTCAAAGTCTTGCTGCCATTATGCTCATTCTCCTCCTGTGCCTCATAGCTGTAGTGGCGTTTTAAGGTGGTGCTCACCACTTTACAAGTGCATTGACCAAAAGTAGTGGCCTCGGGTGTCTGAGGGGGAAAGAATATCGCACTGGTGCGTCGGGTTTCTGTGCAGCTTCTTCCAGGCATATCCAGTTTGTCGTTACTCTCCTTGCGACTCTGGAAGGAAAAATTAAGTGCTTTTCTGGACTGCTTGGTCATATTTACCGAACTAAGAATGCCTTGATGTGTGGATGGTACTATGGCTGTATCATGTCCAAATGCCCTTGAAAAGGTGCTCGTCGCTGAGCTTGTTTTTAGGGGGCAGTGGGCCCTACCATCACAGGGGAAGTCCGCCTGCTGTTCCTTGGCATTGGACTCATCAATTGAATCTTCTACTCGATGCAGATTCCTCTTGTCTGTCTCCTCTTCATCGTCCCCAGTTAATATTTGGTAAGTGTATGGGGTTACGCTTCTGTCCTTTTGAAAAACCTTGCCTCTCTCGAAGGAGCGGCGGGGATCTTCATCAGACCATTGCCTGGGTGTGGAAAGCATCTTGGACTTTCCTTGAGGCACTGTTGATGGTGGTTCAGTCAGTTGCACAGGTGCAGGGAAAACACCAAACCTTTGCTCAGCCTTTTTGGATTCTGTAGGCATTTTAAACTCTTCTACAGAGTTTGCTAAGGCCCTACTGTGTTGTATAGGTTTATTGGACATCTCAATCCTTTCTCTGTGCACAGAAGATAGCCTTGCCCTTCTTCTTGGGGGTAAAGGCACCTTGAACACTACCTGAGGTTCTTGGGTCAGCTCAGTCTGTGGTTTCGGCTGAGGAGAGACCTCAGAACCATTGTGGGTCTTCAGACTCGGTTCAATCCCATGATCTGAGTCTCTCTCCTCTGATGCTTTCGTGTTTGTCTCCTTCCTTCTCTTACGAAGTGGTTTGCCTGTCTCTGTCTCTGAGCTGGTTGCTGGCTTCTCTTTTCCCCTCATCATCGTTCCGCTCCTGCTCCTTTTGCCTGAGAAACTTGCCTCGCCCAGGATGTGGCTGGATGAGCTCAACCGGGCACCTTCAGTTTCAGAACTAAGGCCATCATTAAGCTCTCCCTCAAGTATAGAATATGAATCACTTGGCATTGGGAGAGCAGGCACATTGGAAGGTACACACTTGCCTGAATAATATATGGGAATGGATAGGGAGGGTTTATAGATTCTTCGACTCTTCAAAGTCTTGCTGCCATTATGCTCATTCTCCTCCTGTGCCTCATAGCTGTAGTGGCGTTTTAAGGTGGTGCTCACCACTTTACAAGTGCATTGACCAAAAGTAGTGGCCTCGGGTGTCTGAGGGGGAAAGAATATCGCACTGGTGCGTCGGGTTTCTGTGCAGCTTCTTCCAGGCATATCCAGTTTGTCGTTACTCTCCTTGCGACTCTGGAAGGAAAAATTAAGTGCTTTTCTGGACTGCTTGGTCATATTTACCGAACTAAGAATGCCTTGATGTGTGGATGGTACTATGGCTGTATCATGTCCAAATGCCCTTGAAAAGGTGCTCGTCGCTGAGCTTGTTTTTAGGGGGCAGTGGGCCCTACCATCACAGGGGAAGTCCGCCTGCTGTTCCTTGGCATTGGACTCATCAATTGAATCTTCTACTCGATGCAGATTCCTCTTGTCTGTCTCCTCTTCATCGTCCCCAGTTAATATTTGGTAAGTGTATGGGGTTACGCTTCTGTCCTTTTGAAAAACCTTGCCCCTCTCGAAGGAGCGGCGGGGATCTTCATCAGACCATTGCCTGGGTGTGGAAAGCATCTTGGACTTTCCTTGAGGCACTGTTGATGGTGGTTCAGTCAGTTGCACAGGTGCAGGGAAAACACCAAACCTTTGCTCAGCCTTTTTGGATTCTGTAGGCATTTTAAACTCTTCTACAGAGTTTGCTAAGGCCCTACTGTGTTGTATAGGTTTATTGGACATCTCAATCCTTTCTCTGTGCACAGAAGATAGCCTTGCCCTTCTTCTTGGGGGTAAAGGCACCTTGAACACTACCTGAGGTTCTTGGGTCAGCTCAGTCTGTGGTTTCGGCTGAGGAGAGACCTCAGAACCATTGTGGGTCTTCAGACTCGGTTCAATCCCATGATCTGAGTCTCTCTCCTCTGATGGGGCTTTCGTGTTTGTCTCCTTCCTTCTCTTACGAAGTGGTTTGCCTGTCTCTGTCTCTGAGCTGGTTGCTGGCTTCTCTTTTCCCCTCATCATCGTTCCGCTCCTGCTCCTTTTGCCTGAGAAACTTGCCTCGCCCAGGATGTGGCTGGATGAGCTCAACCGGGCACCTTCAGTTTCAGAACTAAGGCCATCATTAAGCTCTCCCTCAAGTATAGAATATGAATCACTTGGCATTGGGAGAGCAGGCACATTGGATGGTACACACTTGCCTGAATAATATATGGGAATGGATAGGGAGGGTTTATAGATTCTTCGACTCTTCAAAGTCTTGCTGCCATTATGCTCATTCTCCTCCTGTGCCTCATAGCTGTAGTGGCGTTTTAAGGTGGTGTTCACCACTTTACAAGTGCATTGACCAAAAGTAGTGGCCTCGGGTGTCTGAGGGGGAAAGAATATCGCACTGGTGCGTCGGGTTTCTGTGCAGCTTCTTCCAGGCATATCCAGTTTGTCGTTACTCTCCTTGCGACTCTGGAAGGAAAAATTAAGTGCTTTTCTGGACTGCTTGGTCATATTTACAGAACTAAGAATGCCTTGATGTGTGGATGGTACTATGGCTGTATCATGTCCAAATGCCCTTGAAAAGGTGCTCGTCGCTGAGCTTGTTTTTAGGGGGCAGTGGGCCCTACCATCACAGGGGAAGTCCGCCTGCTGTTCCTTGGCATTGGACTCATCAATTGAATCTTCTACTCGATGCAGATTCCTCTTGTCTGTCTCCTCTTCATCGTCCCCAGTTAATATTTGGTAAGTGTATGGGGTTACGCTTCTGTCCTTTTGGAAAACCTTGCCCCTCTCGAAGGAGCGGCGGGGATCTTCATCAGACCATTGCCTGGGTGTGGAAAGCATCTTGGACTTTCCTTGAGGCACTGTTGATGGTGGTTCAGTCAGTTGCACAGGTGCAGGGAAAACACCAAACCTTTGCTCAGCCTTTTTGGATTCTGTAGGCATTTTAAACTCTTCTACAGAGTTTGCTAAGGCCCTACTGTGTTGTATAGGTTTATTGGACATCTCAATCCTTTCTCTGTGCACAGAAGATAGCCTTGCCCTTCTTCTTGGGGGTAAAGGCACCTTGAACACTACCTGAGGTTCTTGGGTCAGCTCGGTCTGTGGTTTCGGCTGAGGAGAGACCTCAGAACCATTGTGGGTCTTCAGACTCGGTTCAATCCCATGATCATGCTCAGGATACCTCTCCTTCATTTGCTGGTGTTTAATAGGTGGCTGAAAAACGCCATGGGTCTCTGTTGGCAACCTAGTCCCTTGTCTGGTCATTGTAGGCCTTTCAAATACATGCCATGTGTTTTGAGATGCCAGAGACTCTTGGGGTGATTGAAGGAGCTCCTCGATATATTTGGGCTCAACAGGTCTTGAGCACACGTCAGTCCTTTGCATGGGTCCACAGCACAGCTTAACCCTTTCAGTGTGTCCAGAAGACGGTTTTGAAGCGCTTTTTGGTGGGAGAGGAATTTTTAAAATGCTGTCTGCCTCTTGAGCAGATTCACTATTTTCACTTGGCGGAGCAGTGGCGTCCAGATTCCTTTTAAGCCACCGTTTGTTCTTGAGACACCGCACATGCTGCTGACTAATTCCTTGGCCGGAATCAGAGCAGTGCTCAGTCCATTGCTGATGTTCAACCGAAAGTTCAGTTGTTCGTCCTGACTCGCAAGATGGCTCAAGAGATGACTCAACCACTTGTTCATGTTTAGGAGATAACTCCATCCCTGGAGTGGGTTCTGGGGAAACATCAGGAGATAACTCCATCCCTGGAGTGGGTTCTGGGGGAACTTCAGGAGATAACTCTATCCCTGGAGTGGGTTCTGGGGGAACTTCAGGAGATAACTCCATCCCTGGAGTGGGTTCTGGGGAAACTTCAGGAGATAACTCCATCCCTGGAGTGGGTTCTGGGGGAACTTCAGGAGTTAACTCCATCCCTGGAGTGGGCTCTGGGGAAAACTGAGTGCCTTGGTCGGGATCTGGAGAAACATATGGTTGGTGTTCGATCTTAATGGAAATTTCAAATCCTACCTCAGTGTTTGGATAGGAATCCTGAAACTGCCCAATCCCATCCATGCACCCTGTGGAACACACACTTTGCTTCGATGTGAGATGTGGCTTGAATTCTCCATGGGACTCTTGAACTGGCTCAACATGTTGTTCAGGCTCACCGGAATCACTAACAGCTTTCCATTCATTTTCTAATTCTATCAGTTGCATGTGCTCAGAACAATGATCACTCTCTTGTGATTGCTTGATCACATCTTGAGGTTCTACTGACATTGCAGATGGAGATTCTTGCTCAGACTTGCTGGGCATTTCAGAAACTTCCCAGGAGATTGGATATTGCTTAGTACAGTGTTGGTGTTCTGTACAGTGTGTGGTTTTTGGAGATGATTGCTTTGTCAGTCTGCACTCAGTAGATACATCGACCTCTTGATAGATAGGTAACACTTCAATCCCTTGTTTGCTTTTGGGAAAAGGCCCAATCTCTGGCCATTGGTCAGAGGATTCCATCTCTTGCCAGGCTTCTGGAGAATACTTGAGCTCTGCTTCAGACTTTTCACACGGGGTAGCAGGTTGCTCAAGCACACGGGACATATCAAATAATTGTGAAGAGATTGAAGTGGTCTCTGTGCATCTGTTGTGGTCAAGGGATGACTCATGCCTATCCTCTTGCTTGGCCAGTAACTCAATTCCTTGATGGTGTTCTGTGGAAGGCTTAGTCCCTGTGTAGGGTACAGGATTCTCTTCAGTCTGTTTCAGCTCAGTCTGTGCTTCGGGCAGAGTGGATACCTCCAACACTTCCCAGGAACAGGGGGGCATCTCCATACCTTCACTCTCTAGGCATGTTTCAGTTCCCTGCTGTTTTTTGGTTTCATTTGAAATTCCTTCTCCCAGTGATAGAGTGCCGTGGTGTTCGCTGCCCTTGCACTCGAGGGCTGGAGGTTGTGGAGAGACATCAGACATTGAGTCCTGATTTTCTTCATCACTCTCCACAATACAAGAAGAAGATGAAGCCAGGGGGCTGTTTGGGAATTGAGGAGATCCTTCCGATGAAGACGAGTCAAGTTCTTCAAAGCAGTCCATGTAGACATCACTCTCCACAATACAAGAAGAAGATGAAGCCAGGGGGCTGTTTGGGAATTGAGGAGATCCTTCCGATGAAGACGAGTCAAGTTCTTCAAAGCAGTCCATGTAGACTGAGGCGGGAGAAAGACATTCCTCTTCCTCAAGCTCCTCCAGTGCCTCCACATAGGGGGGGTCACTCATCTCCATCCCTGTGGGTGTAAGGGGAGAGAGACCGTCCTTCTGTGGGTGTTCTAGCCAGTGATCAACAGTGAGCATGTCTTCAGGATTTTCACCATCCAGAAATAGAAAAGGGAAACGTGTGTCCAGTCCGGACGGGCTTTCTGTGGAGGTCAGACAGGCAGGTGCAACAGGCCTTGAGGTTGTTTTTATTCTGGAGGTATCACCTGTAGGTCTCTCCTGTGTTTGGTCAGGTGCAGCATTGTTGTCTAGCTGGTGCAGGGAATATCCGACAGGATGCTTGCAGCTGGGATCCAAATTGTTACAACAATGGCTATGAAGAGAAGCAGGATCAGAGTTGTTTGGTGTAGTAGTGTGTTGAGCACACCCTCGATTTTGCCTGCACTCTGTCAAAAAAAGAAAAGAATGTGTGATGAGTTAAAAGCATGCAGGCTCAATATTTTTTATTTTGTCAGGAGAACATACAGTATACATATGTAAGTGGTTTAAAGTATGGAGTTTAATGGGACACATTTTAATTACACTAGATTTCTCTCAGTGACCTCTTGCTCCATATCTACTCTGTTTTGCTCACCTCTCAGGTCACAACAGCTGTAAACTTGGCAGTTTGAGTACAGCAGACAAGTAATGCAAAGCGTGAAGAAAATATTTAGACTGTTCATTTCTGCTCCCATGCTGTTTGGCAGTAAAATCAATGCACACTGATTTAAGGTACCATCATTGAAAGGTGGTTGTAGATAGCAACCTGATTATAAATACATGTTCTCACAGGGTAGACCAACTGCAGTACACCCATCAAACAAACACAGTAACCTAGACTTACAGTTCTGGTGGGTGTTGAGGCCTATTAGAATAGCAGTGCCCATCCTTTCTGCTACTGGTTTTCTATTGCATTTCCCACAAAGAGCTTCATTCCACTCTTTAATCCATTTAATCTAAGTTAGTCTGAACAAAATGTTTCCATGCCAGGACCATGACTACTGTATAAGCAAAACGATATGGTATGGTATAGCCTACACATTGTGATCCAAATGTTAATTTGATTAATTTCAAGCGGTGTCTAACACTTTGTATAATAATCTTTTATTTACTGTATGCTATTGACTCTTCTTTATTGAAAAACTTTCAATACAGCCTACACTACAGCACAAATGGGAGTGGTGTTGTAGGGCTGCTCGATTATGGCAAAAATCATAATCACGATTATTTTGATTGATATTGAGATCACGATTATTTAACACGATTATTCATTTCATTTTTTCGTTTTGAATCAAAAGTTTTAACATTTTCTTGACTTTGATAACAATTAATTTATTAAATGTTGACTGGCTTTTCTTTTTAACAATGTTCTTTGGATTAGATACATTTCTCCCATGGGAGACAAATTGTGAACCTTGACCTTGATAAATAAATAAAAGTGCCAAAACGGATAAATAAAGAAGCTTCAAAGCCCCGCCACCACCACAGAAGAACACTACCTCGGAAAAATAATTTCACTATGACAGAACGCGTCTAAATAAGTTATTTAATGGTAGCGCCGAGGCTTCAAAACCCAGCATTTGTTAAAATAGACCCTTTTGCTTAGGTAAGTGAAGTTTCATGTTTATCTGACCTCTCCTAAATAGGCCGATACCGATTTATTTTGACGGCAAAGTGAATGGACCGGCAAAGGACTGTTTTCTGGCATGAGCGAGCGGAATGCGACAACGGGACTGAGAAGGGCTGCTTTGAGGGGCAGCTACGACTGCGTAGCAAATTTTACACACCGTGTCAACTTGGTCCAAATCTGTCTCCGCGAACCCATAGTGTTTCCACACCACTGACGTGGTTTTAGCTCTCTCGTCCACCAGCGGCTCTCTTTCTGCTGCCATAATCTTCTTGTCGTGTTTTGTTCGAGAGGAGCATGCGTGCGCCTCACAACTCGTCTTGCTCTAAACTAAAGTGTTTGTTTTGGGGCTTTGGGGGGTGGGGGAGGGGTCAAGCACAGTATAGCTCTGCAGTGTAGGGTGCACTTGATTTGTGAAAGATCGTTTTATGGCGATTATTTTGTTTTAATGATCGTTGACAGCCCAGATCTTAATCTAGATTAAAATCCGATTAATCGAGCAGCCCTATGGTGTTGTACTGTACATACCTGAACAATCTACATGGTGCCGATGGATTACAGGATCCATTTTGTTGAAAAATCCTTTCTTAGTTGAGTAATTCCATTTAGTTTTTTTGTTGTTGTGCTAAAAAATCAATATTACCTGGTAGGTTAGTTTTAGTAATTACTTTGATGTCACTCTGGCAATTTTCTTGACTGGTCCTTGACTAATGACATCATAATGTCACTCACTTTGTCCTTGTCCTGTGACATGGATTCAGTCATAATGACAAACTGAGTGATGTCATAGAGTAAATAGGATTACATAATATATTATTACTATGGCAGTAATAACTACATTTTGTTGTTATGAAATGCAATAACAAAAGTTATTAGCATCTTTAGTTTATAATAGCCTACCTGCATGTTATGAAATTAAACATTTTAATATTGTGTACAGAGTAGGTGCAACAATAGTGTCTAATGTCACTCTCTGTACATCTAATTCATTTACTTTTGAGACAATCTATCCTGGTTGATCTAGTAGTAGTGAGCAAGCTAGTCAACTCCAACGTGAGGTCAGGATTTGTAGCCTAATTGTGATCAGCTGCTTTTCAAGCAGCGCCCCCCCATCTCCAACTAGGACTAGTGCAGAAGTGAAAGTGAAGTTTACAGCAGAAAAGTTCTGTTTCGAATGGTACCTTTGATTCAACATTTGGCTCTTGATAGCACAGGAGAGCATACTGAGACTGAGACTTTTGCATAATCCTGCTAACAAACAAACAAACAACCAAGAAACCTCTCATGGTCCCGCCCCGTGATTCAGACCCACTCCAAGATTTAATGGATTCTAAGTTGAATCATGCTACACCCTTCCTTCAAGATTCGTGAAAATCGGACAAGTAGTTTTTCCATAATCCTGCTAACAAATAAACAAACACAAGAACACACGCTACAGAAAACATGACCTCTCACCCTGCGCTGTCTCTGGGGCGGAGGTAATTACCAGACAAGAGAAGTAACCACAGGCTTATAGAAATCACAGATCACAGCTTATTTGAGTTTCTGCAGAAATGAATACCAGCGCTGTAATGAGCCTATCACAATCAATCAATCAATCAATCAATCAATCAATCAAAGCTTTATTTGTATAGCGCATTTCATACCCAGAGGCAACACAATGCGCTTTACAGAGAACAAGGGAGGTGGGCATACGACCCACCTCTACATATTCCAGAGGGAAGCAAAAAAACAGCAGCTTCATACTGCCTGGAGACGTATGATTAACAGATGTAAAAGCAACTCAAGGTTACTCAGTGAGTGTCAGCTCAGCTCAGAGATTACATTGATCTAATATCTTCAATCACACACTAATGACAGTGCCAGATGCCAATTTAATGTTGGCGGCTGGTAAAAAGAAAAAGAAAAAGAAAAAGAAAAAAAAGTGTTAACCCTTTTTCATGCATGATGGCTGTTGCTGGGTGAACGCTGGCGCAAGTAGCTGTCACTGCCCTACACATCTTAAAAAATAAAAAAATAAAAAGTTTTCCACTTTTCTTTTATGCTAATTGACACATTTGGGATTTTTTGGATTGATATTTATAACTGTTTTGTTATTGTTGTAACTTTGTAAATTTTGTGTCTGTATTTACTTGTTTTTAACCATGTACGTGACCTTGAGTGTTATGAAAGGCGCCTTGAAATAAAATTCATTATTATTATTATTATTATTTCCTATCGTTTGAATCAAGTCTTCCTCCAATCTCTTGTTCCCTCTTTTCCAGTCTCGTGCAGTCAGAGTCTGAGCTCCCGTCCTTCCTGTCTCAAAGGCAGCAGGCGCGCTCCCTGGCCGAGGAGCTCCAGCACCAGACAGCCCAGCTTGCTCTGCGCTTCCCCTGGCCAGGAGCAGCTCAACGAGGGCAGACTGCCCTCCAGGCCCAGGGTCTGCTGGACCAGACCGAAGCTTTGGGGCCGACCTTCTCCGCCCTGCGAGCCCAGAGGAAGGAGCTGGCCCGCCGCACCAAGGACCCCATCTGGGAAGACCCTTCCTGGGCCGCGCTGGAGGACTGCCAGCCCTCGCTGGTCAAAGAGCTCAATGTAGGTAGACTGAAGCTGAATGTTTTTGTTTCTGACTTTAAGCTTCACAATCCAATTAATCACTTAATCACTTTCCCCTTAACCAGGGGCTGTGTTTAAGCCTTGAGGACGGTGTGTGTAGAGAGAAGAGGTGTGTCCAGTTAGTACAGGATTGCCGCCACGCTCTAGACTCCTTCCAGGAGAGGATGGCAGGATTTAAAGACCAGACGGCAGACCTGAATCAACTGAAGGCTGATGTAGTGGCCCAGGAGGTGAGATGCACCAGGATGTGTGTCAGGACACACACACACACACACACACACACACACACACGCTACCTAACATAACCCTTATCACATACAAACTTTGCTCACACTGGAGCCATGCCCACACCCACCCACGCCCGCCCCCCCCTCCTCTGTCCTGGTTGCAGGATGCGCTCTCTGTCTGACCTGGAGGGCCGTCTGACCGCCCTGCGCCCGGAGCTCCAGCGCCTGACCAGTGCGTCTGCAGACCCCACGGGACCGGAGGTCACAGGTCACAGGGGCGGGGCCAGGGAGGAGCTGCAGAGCTTGTGGGAGGAGACTCGTCAGGCCGTCACAGAGAGGTAAGAGAGGAGAGACGCGGGGGAGACTAAGGGGAGAATGTGACGCGGTTGTGTGAGATTTTGTCTTCTGTCACTGAACTACAGTATATTTGACTCCACTCGTTTGCTGTTGTGTGTGCTTGTTTATTCGTGTACTTGCGCTTCCATGGGTGTTTATGTTTTGGATTTAGATTTTAGATTCATTTATTTGCAGGTGAACATCTAGAAAACCCCTAAGGGCTTATAAAATCGATGTCACCTCTAAATCATTGGTACATAATCATTAGTAAAATAAATAACTGTGTGATGACTGTCCGTGTGTGTATTTAATAATGTAATTTGTGTGTGTGTGTGTGTGTGTGTGTGTGTGTCCGTGTGTGCGTCCGTGTCCGTGTGTGTGTGTGTGTTTATTTGCTTGTGTATGATAAGATCACCCTCTAATCTCACGGTGTGTGTTCTCTATGGAGGCTGGCCCAGTGCCGGGACCTGGCAGAGCTGCTGAAGAGGTTCCAGAGCGTCCGTAGTGACCTGAGCAGCACCTTACAGAGGGCAGAGCGCACCATCGCTCAACAGGCCTCCTACATGGGCAAAGACAACCTGCAGAGACTCCTCACTAAGGTAGCGTTCACTTTCATTAAAGGAGTAGTCAAGGGAAAATGCATGTTTAGCCCTGTTTTAAGGTTACTTATGTTAACTTATACTTATGTTTGTCTTTGAAATTGAGAGTTTAACATGTTTTTTGAATGATTTTTCACGGTGCCCACCCACATCCATTGTATGACCAAAACGATGGTAGAGCAATTATCAGACTTTCTCTCAAAGTGCTAGCTTTGTCAACGTTTTGATCTGAACCATTGTATATGATCATAAGTAACCTTAAAACAGGGCTAAACATGCATTTTGCCTTTACTACTCCTTTAACTAAGTCATTCGCCGTTGTGTGGACTCTGATGATAAGGATTCTCAGAACAGGAACATGTCGTGGATCTACAAGCTGCTAGTAAACATCCTCAGTGAAGTCTGACCACTGTGGAGAACACTCATGGTGTTAACGCGCTGTATCCAGTTGGAACCACTAGATGGCAGCAGACTCTCATTTTCTTTTTCCTAAATAATAACACTTTTTTTTTGTGGAAATGTGTATGCCTGAGTGGGCATTACTTTATGTGTGTGAATGTACTCACTTTGTTAGTTTGATAGGTATGTATCAATGTATGTGTCTATTTATGAGCACTTGTTTTTGGTCAGGTGCATGCCAGCAGGGCGGAGCTGTGTGTTTATGAAAGCTTGTTTTTGTTCAGGTGCATGCCAGCAAGGCAGAGCTGTGTGAACTTGGAGACGGGGTGGAGGAGATCCGCAGCATCTGCAGACAACTGCAGACACAGCTGCGCAAGATCCCCGACTGCGCAGACGCCCCCTTCGACAGCGAGGCGGCCGCGCTCATGGACCGCTGGCTGGATGTGAGTTCGCCCTGCCTCGCCCCGCCCTGCTCTGCCCCGCCCCACCCTGCCCCGCCCTACCCCGCCCCGCCCCACCCTGCCCCGCCACACCCTGGACCCTGACACCTTCTCTCTCTCAGTTACTCTCTTACTCTCTTAAGCACCTACTGTATTCTAGATTGCTATTCTTGCACTTTGCCTTTAGCACTAGATTATGCTCTTAGTCACTTGTTTTAGAAAGTAGAGGCACTTGTGAGTTCTGGTGAGTAGTAGTACATTGGCTTTTCCTACGTTAAATGCAATTATTGTTAGTCTCTTTGGATAAAAGTGTCTGCTAAATGACTGTAATCTAATGTAATGTCTTACAGCCTTGTCAGTTGCAGTTTGTATGTGTTGTTTGTTTATATTTTATGGTATGTTTGTGCAAGTTTGAGCCATTGAGTGTTGTTCCAAATGTAACTGTCAATATAATACTTTGGTTACAAGTATTTGGGGACAAGTTAGATGTTGGAGGAAATGGCCGTGGAATTACTTGGTGGCTACAGGGTGGCTACTGTACCTTGGAATTTAAGTTGTTAGAAAGACAGTTCTCTAACGTGGAATATAGATCGGATTAAAAAAACAGTGAACAGAAATATCACAGCCAGTGTAAATGGGAAATGAGATTCATGTGTTGATGAATGTCATACCAATTCGGACTCGCTATACAAATAAAGTTTGATTTGATTCGATTTGATTTGACACTGTAAGCCTAAATCAGATGTTCTCCCCCAAGGTCACGGAGAGAACGGACTCCCACCTGGACAACCTGCGTGTGGGGCTGGCTCTGTGGGAGGGGCTTCTCCAGCTGGGCGAGGAGGTGGAGAACTGGACCACCAATAAAATGGCCTCCTTTGCCCAGTCACACCCCCTCCAGAGTGAGGAGGAGGTCACGGCCATGCAGGTAAAGTCCCCCGGCCACCCTCTGCGTTTTTTGTGTTTTTTGTTTTTGTGTGATTTCATACGGTTGATTTTCATTTCATTTCATTTCAAACCTTTATTTATACTCGTAAAGCACTGTTTCCCTCATTTACAGTGTTGACAAGTTCACACAGATACACAACTAACAACGGAGCAAATACAATATTCAATAATAATATTAATAATAATTAAAAACACTAATAATTATAATAATAATTCAAAACAGTTACAGGTCGAAGTAAGATTTTAAAAGGAGTTATTTTCTTACACGCTTTGTTGGATGTTAAGGCAAAGATCCTCCGGCTGAATTGTTGAATTCTCAGTGAATTGTGTCTTTCACTTCATGCTGGGTTGTGAAGCTTACAGAGTAGTTTAGTTAGCCCGTCCCTACCTCTCCTGATCTCTGGTCCTTCCCCAGAATGAGCTCCAGGCCCAGGAAGACAACCTGGAGCGCTTCCAGCGGAGGGCCTCTGAGATCCAGGCGCTGCTGCAGAGCCAGGAGCCCCCTCTAGAACTCCAGGTGGGTGAGACGAGGGTCGGCCTCAGGAAATAGGAAGGGCCTGGGAGAGTCTGGAGTAATATAATAATAAAATAATACAATTCTTGGTCTAACAGTCCACCATTTCTTTTACCTTGCAGTAGGCACCATTTTAGCTGTTTTTGCTCATTTATTTTTGTGAAAGTCAATTTTATCGCACCCGTTACATTACATAAGTGCTATGCAAATAGAGTTGACTCTCCTCATCCTCCTCTTCCAGGTTATCGGGACCCAAATGAGGAAGAAGATCGATCAGGTGAACGAGTTCTTCTCGGAGACTGGGGAAATCCACAGACAGTTGGTGGCAGCTAAGGGACAGGTGACCGCCAAGATGGCGGAGTGTGAGTCGTCTGTCCAGAAGATCCAGGATGCACTGGGCCACCTCGCTGCCTTGGATCCCACAGATCTCTGTACACAAATACAGGTACATTTAAAATAAAATGTAAAAAGAAGCCATTTCTAAGGCCTCATTTTATTTTCAGATTGAGAAGTACATTTACACATAGTAATGTTGTAATAATAATAATAATAATAATGCATTTTATTTATAAGGCGCCTTTCAAGTCACTCAAGGTCACCGTACAGGATAAAAAAGACAATAAAATATACAATAGACAAAAGATACAAAATAAAAAAATAATAAACGTCTTCTCTCTCGGCGTAGGAGCTGTCTGCACAGCTGCAGATGCAGGCGGAGCAGGCGGACGGCCTGATGGAGGAGCTGCGTCTCCTGGCCTCCGTCACCGGCCCACAGAGCCTGCAGGACCTGGCTGCAGACTGCCTGCGTCTGCAGGAGAGCGTCTGCGCAGCCCGGCAGCTTCTGGCTCTCACGACTGCGCAGGCTGAGGAGGACGTCCGGAGAATGGACAGGTACTAACAGTCACAGGTTTACACCGATTTTGGGGTTAACTCCAAAATCTGTTTGTCTAATGTGTTCAAAAATATGTTTTTCTATTTTTATCTTGCGAAACCCTACAGTATATGAAAGATGTGAAATGTTATGCTAATTTTCCAGCTGTTCACTTTCTCAAAAAAAGACTTCTAAGTATATGCACATGGCCACTGACTGCAGACTTTGCACAGACCATAACACCATACTGCTTCAAGTTCAGTTCCATGTCATTTCATGAATGACGGGTCGTGAAACAAGTTAATCCTGCTCTCTCGAGTTCAGGATGCATTCTTCTTCCTAATCTCTCCGCTCAACCTGAATGTTACTGCAGTTTGTAAGTGGGTGTGTCGACTAATGAGAATTCCCACGTGTGCTAGTCTGCAGAAGCAGTGTGAGAGTCTAGAGCAGTGGTTGAAAGCGTCAGAACCGAAAGCAGAGGAAGGAGAGGACCTTCGTCGCCTGCAAAAGGAAGTACTCGAGCACAGGTAAACAATCTATCAAAAGTCTTTTCATTTCTCATCTCATATTTTATGCATATCCTACATCACGCATGTATATCCTGTGATGAAAATAATATTAGAATCGAAATTATACTAGTCACACATTGCAAGATTGTATGGCCTCCTCACACACAGACTTGACCATCTTCAATTTCCCTTGCAGTGAGCAGGCGGAGGCCCTTGTTGATCTGGTGACATCGTTACACAGAAGCACACTCAAGGGGTCGTCCTTCCTTCAGCACGCTGGCAGGCTACTGGAGCGCTTCCGCAGTCTCCAGACCAGCATACTCGCCTCCGAAGCCGATCAGAGATCTCTTGCTGCTGAGACCCAGGTCTTCCAGACGCTGGCAAGAGACACCGGCGCCTGGTTTACGGCCCTGCGACAACAGGTTGACTCTGTAGTCGATGATGGTTCGGCCACCCGTAGCCAGGCTGAACAGAAACTACTCACGGCCCAGGTGAGGGAGCTCATCCCAGGGATCATTAGTAACCATAGACCTGTTTTATGGTGAAGGGAGGCCTCTGGCTACCAATGGCACTTAATGTAAGCAACAATGAGTCTTTAAATATTAGTAACACAATACTAAGGTATTTGGTCCTTCTACAGTATGTGCATTTTCTTCAAAATATTCTAAATGGCCCATGGCAAAATAATAACAAAAAGTAATAATTGCATGGTATTATTATTATTATTATTATTAGTGTTATTATTAGTGTTATTATTATTATACTTTTATTATTCATTCATTCATTCATTCATTCATTCATTCATTCATTTATTTATTTATTTATTTATTTATTTATTTATTAGTTTGTTATTTTAAATGTATCACCCCCTACCCTTTGTTGTGCTGTGCAGGCCGTGCTGAGTGTGATGTCTGAGGCCGAGTCTCGTCTGGAGGACCTGAGGTCTGCTGGACACACGCTCACTCAGCGACGGGGCTTCGGGAGGGCAGAGGTACTGGGTGTGCTTCAGACAGTCAACAGCACAGAAGAGCAGTGGAGATCTGTTCTACAGCCGGCTGAACCACATCGCAGGTTGGTGACCACATGGGATTAATGTGCAATTCTACAACGGAGAGTTTGGATACTTGATTCTGATTGGCTAGCAGCTGTGGTAAAATACTCTGTAACCCACGGCTGCGACTGCATAACAATTAGGATTAATGCGCCGTCAATCTCATCTCCGCTATCGCGTCGGGCCTAACAACGCCCCGTAGCTGTGGTAAAATTCCCTGTAACCCACTGCCTCTCGTGGTCAATTGCTTAAATATCTCACCTGGAAACACACGCTTGTGAATTTTTCTTGTATTCTATTGATGCTTCACAGGTTGATTCTGTTCTATTGATCCATCAAATAGTCATCCGCAATAGATATACCAATTAACTTCAACACAGATTATTATGATGCTACAGAGGATTACCATGCTGTATATTTTATTTTAATTTTCGTTCAACATCAGAATGTATGGGTTTGAATAAAATAATACAAGACAAGTTGCATAGTAATACAAGAGAAGTTGCAAAGTAGTGATGGGAAATTAACTCTACAAATCTGAATCTCTCTCCTCTGATGGGGCTTTCGTGTTTGTCTCCTTCCTTCTCTTACGAAGTGGTTTGCCTGTCTCTGTCTCTGAGCTGGTTGCTGGCTTCTCTTTTCCCATCATCATCGTTCCGCTCCTGCTCCTTTTGCCCGAGAAACTTGCCTCGCCCAGGATGTGGCTGGACGAGCTCAACCGGGCACCTTCAGTTTCAGAACTAAGGCCATCACTAAGCTCTCCCTCAAGTATAGAATATGAATCACTTGGCATTGGGAGGGCAGGTACATTGGAAGGTACACCCTCGCCTGAATAATATATGGGAATTGATAGGGAGGGTTTATAGATTCTTCGACTCTTCAAAGTCTTGCTGCCATTATGCTCATTCTCCTCCTGTGCCTCATAGCTGTAGTGGCGTTTTAAGGTGGTGCTCACCACTTTACAAGTGCATTGACCAAAAGTAGTGGCCTCGGGTGTCTGAGGGGGAAAGAATATCGCACTGGTGCGTCGGGTTTCTGTGCAGCTTCTTCCAGGCATATCCAGTTTGTCGTTACTCTCCTTGCGACTCTGGAAGGAAAAATTAAGTGCTTTTCTGGACTGCTTGGTCATATTTACCGAACTAAGAATGCCTTGATGTGTGGATGGTACTATGGCTGTATCATGTCCAAATGCCCTTGAAAAGGTGCTCGTCGCTGAGCTTGTTTTTAGGGGGCAGTGGGCCCTACCATCACAGGGGAAGTCCGCCTGCTGTTCCTTGGCATTGGACTCATCAATTGAATCTTCTACTCGATGCAGATTCCTCTTGTCTGTCTCCTCTTCATCGTCCCCAGTTAATATTTGGTAAGTGTATGGGGTTACGCTTCTGTCCTTTTGAAAAACCTTGCCTCTCTCGAAGGAGCGGCGGGGATCTTCATCAGACCATTGCCTGGGTGTGGAAAGCATCTTGGACTTTCCTTGAGGCACTGTTGATGGTGGTTCAGTCAGTTGCACAGGTGCAGGGAAAACACCAAACCTTTGCTCAGCCTTTTTGGATTCTGTAGGCATTTTAAACTCTTCTACAGAGTTTGCTAAGGCCCTACTGTGTTGTATAGGTTTATTGGACATCTCAATCCTTTCTCTGTGCACAGAAGATAGCCTTGCCCTTCTTCTTGGGGGTAAAGGCACCTTGAACACTACCTGAGGTTCTTGGGTCAGCTCAGTCTGTGGTTTCGGCTGAGGAGAGACCTCAGAACCATTGTGGGTCTTCAGACTCGGTTCAATCCCATGATCTGAGTCTCTCTCCTCTGATGGGGCTTTCGTGTTTGTCTCCTTCCTTCTCTTACGAAGTGGTTTGCCTGTCTCTGTCTCTGAGCTGGTTGCTGTCTTCTCTTTTCCCCTCATCATCGTTCCGCTCCTGCTCCTTTTGCCTGAGAAACTTGCCTCGCCCAGGATGTGGCTGGATGAGCTCAACCGGGCACCTTCAGTTTCAGAACTAAGGCCATCATTAAGCTCTCCCTCAAGTATAGAATATGAATCACTTGGCATTGGGAGAGCAGGCACATTGGATGGTACACACTTGCCTGAATAATATATGGGAATGGATAGGGAGGGTTTATAGATTCTTCGACTCTTCAAAGTCTTGCTGCCATTATGCTCATTCTCCTCCTGTGCCTCATAGCTGTAGTGGCGTTTTAAGGTGGTGTTCACCACTTTACAAGTGCATTGACCAAAAGTAGTGGCCTCGGGTGTCTGAGGGGGAAAGAATATCGCACTGGTGCGTCGGGTTTCTGTGCAGCTTCTTCCAGGCATATCCAGTTTGTCGTTACTCTCCTTGCGACTCTGGAAGGAAAAATTCAGTGCTTTTCTGGACTGCTTGGTCATATTTACAGAACTAAGAATGCCTTGATGTGTGGATGGTACTATGGCTGTATCATGTCCAAATGCCCTTGAAAAGGTGCTCGTCGCTGAGCTTGTTTTTAGGGGGCAGTGGGCCCTACCATCACAGGGGAAGTCCGCCTGCTGTTCCTTGGCATTGGACTCATCAATTGAATCTTCTACTCGATGCAGATTCCTCTTGTCTGTCTCCTCTTCATCGTCCCCAGTTAATATTTGGTAAGTGTATGGGGTTACGCTTCTGTCCTTTTGGAAAACCTTGCCCCTCTCGAAGGAGCGGCGGGGATCTTCATCAGACCATTGCCTGGGTGTGGAAAGCATCTTGGACTTTCCTTGAGGCACTGTTGATGGTGGTTCAGTCAGTTGCACAGGTGCAGGGAAAACACCAAACCTTTGCTCAGCCTTTTTGGATTCTGTAGGCATTTTAAACTCTTCTACAGAGTTTGCTAAGGCCCTACTGTGTTGTATAGGTTTATTGGACATCTCAATCCTTTCTCTGTGCACAGAAGATAGCCTTGCCCTTCTTCTTGGGGGTAAAGGCACCTTGAACACTACCTGAGGTTCTTGGGTCAGCTCGGTCTGTGGTTTCGGCTGAGGAGAGACCTCAGAACCATTGTGGGTCTTCAGACTCGGTTCAATCCCATGATCATGCTCAGGATACCTCTCCTTCATTTGCTGGTGTTTAATAGGTGGCTGAAAAACGCCATGGGTCTCTGTTGGCAACCTAGTCCCTTGTCTGGTCATTGTAGGCCTTTCAAATACATGCCATGTGTTTTGAGATGCCAGAGACTCTTGGGGTGATTGAAGGAGCTCCTCGATATATTTGGGCTCAACAGGTCTTGAGCACACGTCAGTCCTTTGCATGGGTCCACAGCACAGCTTAACCCTTTCAGTGTGTCCAGAAGACGGTTTTGAAGCGCTTTTTGGTGGGAGAGGAATTTTTAAAATGCTGTCTGCCTCTTGAGCAGATTCACTATTTTCACTTGGCGGAGCAGTGGCATCCAGATTCCTTTTAAGCCACCGTTTGTTCTTGAGACACCGCACATGCTGCTGACTAATTCCTTGGCCGGAATCAGAGCAGTGCTCAGTCCATTGCTGATGTTCAACCGAAAGTTCAGTTGTTCGTCCTGACTCGCAAGATGGCTCAAGAGATGACTCAACCACTTGTTCATGTTTAGGAGATAACTCCATCCCTGGAGTGGGTTCTGGGGAAACATCAGGAGATAACTCCATCCCTGGAGTGGGTTCTGGGGGAACTTCAGGAGATAACTCTATCCCTGGAGTGGGTTCTGGGGGAACTTCAGGAGATAACTCCATCCCTGGAGTGGGTTCTGGGGAAACTTCAGGAGATAACTCCATCCCTGGAGTGGGTTCTGGGGGAACTTCAGGAGTTAACTCCATCCCTGGAGTGGGCTCTGGGGAAAACTGAGTGCCTTGGTCGGGATCTGGAGAAACATATGGTTGGTGTTCGATCTTAATGGAAATTTCAAATCCTACCTCAGTGTTTGGATAGGAATCCTGAAACTGCCCAATCCCATCCATGCACCCTGTGGAACACACACTTTGCTTCGATGTGAGATGTGGCTTGAATTCTCCATGGGACTCTTGAACTGGCTCAACATGTTGTTCAGGCTCACCGGAATCACTAACAGCTTTCCATTCATTTTCTAATTCTATCAGTTGCATGTGCTCAGAACAATGATCACTCTCTTGTGATTGCTTGATCACATCTTGAGGTTCTACTGACATTGCAGATGGAGATTCTTGCTCAGACTTGCTGGGCATTTCAGAAACTTCCCAGGAGATTGGATATTGCTTAGTACAGTGTTGGTGTTCTGTACAGTGTGTGGTTTTTGGAGATGATTGCTTTGTCAGTCTGCACTCAGTAGATACATCGACCTCTTGATAGATAGGTAACACTTCAATCCCTTGTTTGCTTTTGGGAAAAGGCCCAATCTCTGGCCATTGGTCAGAGGATTCCATCTCTTGCCAGGCTTCTGGAGAATACTTGAGCTCTGCTTCAGACTTTTCACACGGGGTAGCAGGTTGCTCAAGCACACGGGACATATCAAATAATTGTGAAGAGATTGAAGTGGTCTCTGTGCATCTGTTGTGGTCAAGGGATGACTCATGCCTATCCTCTTGCTTGGCCAGTAACTCAATTCCTTGATGGTGTTCTGTGGAAGGCTTAGTCCCTGTGTAGGGTACAGGATTCTCTTCAGTCTGTTTCAGCTCAGTCTGTGCTTCGGGCAGAGTGGATACCTCCAACACTTCCCAGGAACAGGGGGGCATCTCCATACCTTCACTCTCTAGGCATGTTTCAGTTCCCTGCTGTTTTTTGGTTTCATTTGAAATTCCTTCTCCCAGTGATAGAGTGCCGTGGTGTTCGCTGCCCTTGCACTCGAGGGCTGGAGGTTGTGGAGAGACATCAGACATTGAGTCCTGATTTTCTTCATCACTCTCCACAATACAAGAAGAAGATGAAGCCAGGGGGCTGTTTGGGAATTGAGGAGATCCTTCCGATGAAGACGAGTCAAGTTCTTCAAAGCAGTCCATGTAGACATCACTCTCCACAATACAAGAAGAAGATGAAGCCAGGGGGCTGTTTGGGAATTGAGGAGATCCTTCCGATGAAGACGAGTCAAGTTCTTCAAAGCAGTCCATGTAGACTGAGGCGGGAGAAAGACATTCCTCTTCCTCAAGCTCCTCCAGTGCCTCCACATAGGGGGGGTCACTCATCTCCATCCCTGTGGGTGTAAGGGGAGAGAGACCGTCCTTCTGTGGGTGTTCTAGCCAGTGATCAACAGTGAGCATGTCTTCAGGATTTTCACCATCCAGAAATAGAAAAGGGAAACGTGTGTCCAGTCCGGACGGGCTTTCTGTGGAGGTCAGACAGGCAGGTGCAACAGGCCTTGAGGTTGTTTTTATTCTGGAGGTATCACCTGTAGGTCTCTCCTGTGTTTGGTCAGGTGCAGCATTGTTGTCTAGCTGGTGCAGGGAATATCCGACAGGATGCTTGCAGCTGGGATCCAAATTGTTACAACAATGGCTATGAAGAGAAGCAGGATCAGAGTTGTTTGGTGTAGTAGTGTGTTGAGCACACCCTCGATTTTGCCTGCACTCTGTCAAAAAAAAGAAAGAATGTGTGATGAGTTAAAAGCATGCAGGCTCAATATTTTTTATTTTGTCAGGAGAACATACAGTATACATATGTAAGTGGTTTAAAGTATGGAGTTTAATGGGACACATTTTAATTACACTAGGTTTCTCTCAGTGACCTCTTGCTCCATATCTACTCTGTTTTGCTCACCTCTCAGGTCACAACAGCTGTAAACTTGGCAGTTTGAGTACAGCAGACAAGTAATGCAAAGCGTGAAGAAAATATTTAGACTGTTCATTTCTGCTCCCATGCTGTTTGGCAGTAAAATCAATGCACACTGATTTAAGGTACCATCATTGAAAGGTGGTTGTAGATAGCAACCTGATTATAAATACATGTTCTCACAGGGTAGACCAACTGCAGTACACCCATCAAACAAACACAGTAACCTAGACTTACAGTTCTGGTGGGTGTTGAGGCCTATTAGAATAGCAGTGCCCATCCTTTCTGCTACTGGTTTTCTATTGCATTTCCCACAAAGAGCTTCATTCCACTCTTTAATCCATTTAATCTAAGTTAGTCTGAACAAAATGTTTCCATGCCAGGACCATGACTACTGTATAAGCAAAACGATATGGTATGGTATAGCCTACACATTGTGATCCAAATGTTAATTTGATTAATTTCAAGCGGTGTCTAACACTTTGTATAATAATCTTTTATTTACTGTATGCTATTGACTCTTCTTTATTGAAAAACTTTCAATACAGCCTACACTACAGCACAAATGGGAGTGGTGTTGTAGGGCTGCTCGATTATGGCAAAAATCATAATCACGATTATTTTGATTGATATTGAGATCACGATTATTTAACACGATTATTCATTTCATTTTTTCGTTTTGAATCAAAAGTTTTAACATTTTCTTGACTTTGATAACAATTAATTTATTAAATGTTGACTGGCTTTTCTTTTTAACAATGTTCTTTGGATTAGATACATTTCTCCCATGGGAGACAAATTGTGAACCTTGACCTTGATAAATAAATAAAAGTGCCAAAACGGATAAATAAAGAAGCTTCAAAGCCCCGCCACCACCACAGAAGAACACTACCTCGGAAAAATAATTTCACTATGACAGAACGCGTCTAAATAAGTTATTTAATGGTAGCGCCGAGGCTTCAAAACCCAGCATTTGTTAAAATAGACCCTTTTGCTTAGGTAAGTGAAGTTTCATGTTTATCTGACCTCTCCTAAATAGGCCGATACCGATTTATTTTGACGGCAAAGTGAATGGACCGGCAAAGGACTGTTTTCTGGCATGAGCGAGCGGAATGCGACAACGGGACTGAGAAGGGCTGCTTTGAGGGGCAGCTACGACTGCGTAGCAAATTTTACACACCGTGTCAACTTGGTCCAAATCTGTCTCCGCGAACCCATAGTGTTTCCACACCACTGACGTGGTTTTAGCTCTCTCGTCCACCAGCGGCTCTCTTTCTGCTGCCATAATCTTCTTGTCGTGTTTTGTTCGAGAGGAGCATGCGTGCGCCTCACAACTCGTCTTGCTCTAAACTAAAGTGTTTGTTTTGGGGCTTTGGGGGGTGGGGGAGGGGTCAAGCACAGTATAGCTCTGCAGTGTAGGGTGCACTTGATTTGTGAAAGATCGTTTTATGGCGATTATTTTGTTTTAATGATCGTTGACAGCCCAGATCTTAATCTAGATTAAAATCCGATTAATCGAGCAGCCCTATGGTGTTGTACTGTACATACCTGAACAATCTACATGGTGCCGATGGATTACAGGATCCATTTTGTTGAAAAATCCTTTCTTAGTTGAGTAATTCCATTCAGTTTTTTTGTTGTTGTGCTAAAAAATCAATATTACCTGGTAGGTTAGTTTTAGTAATTACTTTGATGTCACTCTGGCAATTTTCTTGACTGGTCCTTGACTAATGACATCATAATGTCACTCACTTTGTCCTTGTCCTGTGACATGGATTCAGTCATAATGACAAACTGAGTGATGTCATAGAGTAAATAGGATTACATAATATATTATTACTATGGCAGTAATAACTACATTTTGTTGTTATGAAATGCAATAACAAAAGTTATTAGCATCTTTAGTTTATAATAGCCTACCTGCATGTTATGAAATTCAACATTTTAATATTGTGTACAGAGTAGGTGCAACAATAGTGTCTAATGTCACTCTCTGTACATCTAATTCATTTACTTTTGAGACAATCTATCCTGGTTGATCTAGTAGTAGTGAGCAAGCTAGTCAACTCCAACGTGAGGTCAGGATTTGTAGCCTAATTGTGATCAGCTGCTTTTCAAGCAGCGCCCCCCCATCTCCAACTAGGACTAGTGCAGAAGTGAAAGTGAAGTTTACAGCAGAAAAGTTCTGTTTCGAATGGTACCTTTGATTCAACATTTGGCTCTTGATAGCACAGGAGAGCATACTGAGACTGAGACTTTTGCATAATCCTGCTAACAAACAAACAAACAACCAAGAAACCTCTCATGGTCCCGCCCCGTGATTCAGACCCACTCCAAGATTTAATGGATTCTAAGTTGAATCATGCTACACCCTTCCTTCAAGATTCGTGAAAATCGGTCAAGTAGTTTTTCCATAATCCTGCTAACAAATAAACAAACACAAGAACACACGCTACAGAAAACATGACCTCTCACCCTGCGCTGTCTCTGGGGCGGAGGTAATTACCAGACAAGAGAAGTAACCACAGGCTTATAGAAATCACAGATCACAGCTTATTTGAGTTTCTGCAGAAATGAATACCAGCGCTGTAATGAGCCTATCACAATCAATCAATCAATCAATCAATCAAAGCTTTATTTGTATAGCGCATTTCATACCCAGAGGCAACACAATGCGCTTTACAGAGAACAAGGGAGGTGGGCATACGACCCACCTCTACATATTCCAGAGGGAAGCAAAAAAACAGCAGCTTCATACTGCCTGGAGACGTATGATTAACAGATGTAAAAGCAACTCAAGGTTACTCAGTGAGTGTCAGCTCAGCTCAGAGATTACATTGATCTAATATCTTCAATCACACACTAATGACAGTGCCAGATGCCAATTTAATGTTGGCGGCTGGTAAAAAGAAAAAGAAAAAGAAAAAAAAGTGTTAACCCTTTTTCATGCATGATGGCTGTTGCTGGGTGAACGCTGGCGCAAGTAGCTGCCACTGCCCTACACATCTTAAAAAATAAAAAATAAAAAAGTTTTCCACTTTTCTTTTATGCTAATTGACACATTTGGGATTTTTTGGATTGATATTTATAACTGTTTTGTTATTGTTGTAACTTTGTAAATTTTGTGTCTGTATTTACTTGTTTTTAACCATGTACGTGACCTTGAGTGTTATGAAAGGCGCCTTGAAATAAAATTCATTATTATTATTATTATTATTTCCTATCGTTTGAATCAAGTCTTCCTCCAATCTCTTGTTCCCTCTTTTCCAGTCTCGTGCAGTCAGAGTCTGAGCTCCCGTCCTTCCTGTCTCAAAGGCAGCAGGCGCGCTCCCTGGCCGAGGAGCTCCAGCACCAGACAGCCCAGCTTGCTCTGCGCTTCCCCTGGCCAGGAGCAGCTCAACGAGGGCAGACTACCCTCCAGGCCCAGGGTCTGCTGGACCAGACCGAAGCTTTGGGGCCGACCTTCTCCGCCCTGCGAGCCCAGAGGAAGGAGCTGGCCCGCCGCACCAAGGACCCCATCTGGGAAGACCCTTCCTGGGCCGCGCTGGAGGACTGCCAGCCCTCGCTGGTCAAAGAGCTCAATGTAGGTAGACTGAAGCTGAATGTTTTTGTTTCTGACTTTAAGCTTCACAATCCAATTAATCACTTAATCACTTTCCCCTTAACCAGGGGCTGTGTTTAAGCCTTGAGGACGGTGTGTGTAGAGAGAAGAGGTGTGTCCAGTTAGTACAGGATTGCCGCCACGCTCTAGACTCCTTCCAGGAGAGGATGGCAGGATTTAAAGACCAGACGGCAGACCTGAATCAACTGAAGGCTGATGTAGTGGCCCAGGAGGTGAGATGCACCAGGATGTGTGTCAGGACACACACACACACACACACACAAACACACGCTACCTAACATAACCCTTATCACATACAAACTTTGCTCACACTGGAGCCATGCCCACACCCACCCACGCCATGGGTGTTTATGTTTTGGATTTAGATTTTAGATTCATTTATTTGCAGGTGAACATCTAGAAAACCCCTAAGGGCTTATAAAATCGATGTCACCTCTAAATCATTGGTACATAATCATTAGTAAAATAAATAACTGTGTGATGACTGTCCGTGTGTGTATTTAATAATGTAATTTGTGTGTGTGTGTGTGTGTGTGTGTGTGTGTGTGTGTGTGTGTGTGTGTGTGTGTGTCCGTGTGTGCGTCCGTGTCCGTGTGTGTGTGTGTGTTTATTTGCTTGTGTATGATAAGATCACCCTCTAATCTCACGGTGTGTGTTCTCTATGGAGGCTGGCCCAGTGCCGGGACCTGGCAGAGCTGCTGAAGAGGTTCCAGAGCGTCCGTAGTGACCTGAGCAGCACCTTACAGAGGGCAGAGCGCACCATCGCTCAACAGGCCTCCTACATGGGCAAAGACAACCTGCAGAGACTCCTCACTAAGGTAGCGTTCACTTTCATTAAAGGAGTAGTCAAGGGAAAATGCATGTTTAGCCCTGTTTTAAGGTTACTTATGTTAACTTATACTTATGTTTGTCTTTGAAATTGAGAGTTTAACATGTTTTTTGAATGATTTTTCACGGTGCCCACCCACATCCATTGTATGACCAAAACGATGGTAGAGCAATTATCAGACTTTCTCTCAAAGTGCTAGCTTTGTCAACGTTTTGATCTGAACCATTGTATATGATCATAAGTAACCTTAAAACAGGGCTAAACATGCATTTTGCCTTTACTACTCCTTTAACTAAGTCATTCGCCGTTGTGTGGACTCTGATGATAAGGATTCTCAGAACAGGAACATGTCGTGGATCTACAAGCTGCTAGTAAACATCCTCAGTGAAGTCTGACCACTGTGGAGAACACTCATGGTGTTAACGCGCTGTATCCAGTTGGAACCACTAGATGGCAGCAGACTCTCATTTTCTTTTTCCTAAATAATAACACTTTTTTTTGGTGGAAATGTGTATGCCTGAGTGGGCATTACTTTATGTGTGTGAATGTACTCACTTTGTTAGTTTGATAGGTATGTATCAATGTATGTGTCTATTTATGAGCACTTGTTTTTGGTCAGGTGCATGCCAGCAGGGCGGAGCTGTGTGTTTATGAAAGCTTGTTTTTGTTCAGGTGCATGCCAGCAAGGCAGAGCTGTGTGAACTTGGAGACGGGGTGGAGGAGATCCGCAGCATCTGCAGACAACTGCAGACACAGCTGCGCAAGATCCCCGACTGCGCAGACGCCCCCTTCGACAGCGAGGCGGCCGCGCTCATGGACCGCTGGCTGGATGTGAGTTCGCCCTGCCTCGCCCCGCCCTGCTCTGCCCCGCCCCACCCTGCCCCGCCCTACCCCGCCCCGCCCCACCCTGCCCCGCCACACCCTGGACCCTGACACCTTCTCTCTCTCAGTTACTCTCTTACTCTCTTAAGCACCTACTGTATTCTAGATTGCTATTCTTGCACTTTGCCTTTAGCACTAGATTATGCTCTTAGTCACTTGTTTTAGAAAGTAGAGGCACTTGTGAGTTCTGGTGAGTAGTAGTACATTGGCTTTTCCTACGTTAAATGCAATTATTGTTAGTCTCTTTGGATAAAAGTGTCTGCTAAATGACTGTAATCTAATGTAATGTCTTACAGCCTTGTCAGTTGCAGTTTGTATGTGTTGTTTGTTTATATTTTATGGTATGTTTGTGCAAGTTTGAGCCATTGAGTGTTGTTCCAAATGTAACTGTCAATATAATACTTTGGTTACAAGTATTTGGGGACAAGTTAGATGTTGGAGGAAATGGCCGTGGAATTACTTGGTGGCTACAGGGTGGCTACTGTACCTTGGAATTTAAGTTGTTAGAAAGACAGTTCTCTAACGTGGAATATAGATCGGATTAAAAAAACAGTGAACAGAAATATCACAGCCAGTGTAAATGGGAAATGAGATTCATGTGTTGATGAATGTCATACCAATTCGGACTCGCTATACAAATAAAGTTTGATTTGATTCGATTTGATTTGACACTGTAAGCCTAAATCAGATGTTCTCCCCCAAGGTCACGGAGAGAACGGACTCCCACCTGGACAACCTGCGTGTGGGGCTGGCTCTGTGGGAGGGGCTTCTCCAGCTGGGCGAGGAGGTGGAGAACTGGACCACCAATAAAATGGCCTCCTTTGCCCAGTCACACCCCCTCCAGAGTGAGGAGGAGGTCACGGCCATGCAGGTAAAGTCCCCCGGCCACCCTCTGCGTTTTTTGTGTTTTTTGTTTTTGTGTGATTTCATACGGTTGATTTTCATTTCATTTCATTTCATTTCAAACCTTTATTTATACTCGTAAAGCACTGTTTCCCTCATTTACAGTGTTGACAAGTTCACACAGATACACAACTAACAACGGAGCAAATACAATATTCAATAATAATATTAATAATAATTAAAAACACTAATAATTATAATAATAATTCAAAACAGTTACAGGTCGAAGTAAGATTTTAAAAGGAGTTATTTTCTTACACGCTTTGTTGGATGTTAAGGCAAAGATCCTCCGGCTGAATTGTTGAATTCTCAGTGAATTGTGTCTTTCACTTCATGCTGGGTTGTGAAGCTTACAGAGTAGTTTAGTTAGCCCGTCCCTACCTCTCCTGATCTCTGGTCCTTCCCCAGAATGAGCTCCAGGCCCAGGAAGACAACCTGGAGCGCTTCCAGCGGAGGGCCTCTGAGATCCAGGCGCTGCTGCAGAGCCAGGAGCCCCCTCTAGAACTCCAGGTGGGTGAGACGAGGGTCGGCCTCAGGAAATAGGAAGGGCCTGGGAGAGTCTGGAGTAATATAATAATAAAATAATACAATTCTTGGTCTAACAGTCCACCATTTCTTTTACCTTGCAGTAGGCACCATTTTAGCTGTTTTTGCTCATTTATTTTTGTGAAAGTCAATTTTATCGCACCCGTTACATTACATAAGTGCTATGCAAATAGAGTTGACTCTCCTCATCCTCCTCTTCCAGGTTATCGGGACCCAAATGAGGAAGAAGATCGATCAGGTGAACGAGTTCTTCTCGGAGACTGGGGAAATCCACAGACAGTTGGTGGCAGCTAAGGGACAGGTGACCGCCAAGATGGCGGAGTGTGAGTCGTCTGTCCAGAAGATCCAGGATGCACTGGGCCACCTCGCTGCCTTGGATCCCACAGATCTCTGTACACAAATACAGGTACATTTAAAATAAAATGTAAAAAGAAGCCATTTCTAAGGCCTCATTTTATTTTCAGATTGAGAAGTACATTTACACATAGTAATGTTGTAATAATAATAATAATAATGCATTTTATTTATAAGGCGCCTTTCAAGTCACTCAAGGTCACCGTACAGGATAAAAAAGACAATAAAATATACAATAGACAAAAGATACAAAATAAAAAAATTATAAACGTCTTCTCTCTCGGCGTAGGAGCTGTCTGCACAGCTGCAGATGCAGGCGGAGCAGGCGGACGGCCTGATGGAGGAGCTGCGTCTCCTGGCCTCCGTCACCGGCCCACAGAGCCTGCAGGACCTGGCTGCAGACTGCCTGCGTCTGCAGGAGAGCGTCTGCGCAGCCCGGCAGCTTCTGGCTCTCACGACTGCGCAGGCTGAGGAGGACGTCCGGAGAATGGACAGGTACTAACAGTCACAGGTTTACACCGATTTTGGGGTTAACTCCAAAATCTGTTTGTCTAATGTGTTCAAAAATATGTTTTTCTATTTTTATCTTGCGAAACCCTACAGTATATGAAAGATGTGAAATGTTATGCTAATTTTCCAGCTGTTCACTTTCTCAAAAAAAGACTTCTAAGTATATGCACATGGCCACTGACTGCAGACTTTGCACAGACCATAACACCATACTGCTTCAAGTTCAGTTCCATGTCATTTCATGAATGACGGGTCGTGAAACAAGTTAATCCTGCTCTCTCGAGTTCAGGATGCATTCTTCTTCCTAATCTCTCCGCTCAACCTGAATGTTACTGCAGTTTGTAAGTGGGTGTGTCGACTAATGAGAATTCCCACGTGTGCTAGTCTGCAGAAGCAGTGTGAGAGTCTAGAGCAGTGGTTGAAAGCGTCAGAACCGAAAGCAGAGGAAGGAGAGGACCTTCGTCGCCTGCAAAAGGAAGTACTCGAGCACAGGTAAACAATCTATCAAAAGTCTTTTCATTTCTCATCTCATATTTCATATTTTATGCATATCCTACATCACGCATGTATATCCTGTGATGAAAATAATATTAGAATCGAAATTATACTAGTCACACATTGCAAGATTGTATGGCCTCCTCACACACAGACTTGACCATCTTCAATTTCCCTTGCAGTGAGCAGGCGGAGGCCCTTGTTGATCTGGTGACATCGTTACACAGAAGCACACTCAAGGGGTCGTCCTTCCTTCAGCACGCTGGCAGGCTACTGGAGCGCTTCCGCAGTCTCCAGACCAGCATACTCGCCTCCGAAGCCGATCAGAGATCTCTTGCTGCTGAGACCCAGGTCTTCCAGACGCTGGCAAGAGACACCGGCGCCTGGTTTACGGCCCTGCGACAACAGGTTGACTCTGTAGTCGATGATGGTTCGGCCACCCGTAGCCAGGCTGAACAGAAACTACTCACGGCCCAGGTGAGGGAGCTCATCCCAGGGATCATTAGTAACCATAGACCTGTTTTATGGTGAAGGGAGGCCTCTGGCTACCAATGGCACTTAATGTAAGCAACAATGAGTCTTTAAATATTAGTAACACAATACTAAGGTATTTGGTCCTTCTACAGTATGTGCATTTTCTTCAAAATATTCTAAATGGCCCATGGCAAAATAATAACAAAAAGTAATAATTGCATGTTATTATTATTATTATTATTATTATTATTATTATTATTATTATTATTATTATTGTTATTATTAGTGTTATTATTATTATACTTTTATTATTCATTCATTCATTCATTCATTCATTTATTTATTAGTTTGTTATTTTAAATGTATCACCCCCTACCCTTTGTTGTGCTGTGCAGGCCGTGCTGAGTGTGATGTCTGAGGCCGAGTCTCGTCTGGAGGACCTGAGGTCTGCTGGACACACGCTCACTCAGCGACGGGGCTTCGGGAGGGCAGAGGTACTGGGTGTGCTTCAGACAGTCAACAGCACAGAGGAGCAGTGGAGATCTGTTCTACAGCCGGCTGAACCACATCGCAGGTTGGTGACCACATGGGATTAATGTGCAATTCTACAACGGAGAGTTTGGATACTTGATTCTGATTGGCTAGCAGCTGTGGTAAAATACTCTGTAACCCACGGCTGCGACTGCATAACAATTAGGATTAATGCGCCGTCAATCTCATCTCCGCTATCGCGTCGGGCCTAACAACGCCCCGTAGCTGTGGTAAAATTCCCTGTAACCCACTGCCTCTCGTGGTCAATTGCTTAAATATCTCACCTGGAAACACACGCTTGTGAATTTTTCTTGTATTCTATTGATGCTTCACAGGTTGATTCTGTTCTATTGATCCATCAAATAGTCATCCGCAATAGATATACCAATTAACTTCAACACAGATTATTATGATGCTACAGAGGATTACCATGCTGTATATTTTATTTTAATTTTCGTTCAACATCAGAATGTATGGGTTTGAATAAAATAATACAAGACAAGTTGCATAGTAATACAAGAGAAGTTGCAAAGTAGTGATGGGAAATTAACTCTACAAATCTGAATCTCTCTCCTCTGATGGGGCTTTCGTGTTTGTCTCCTTCCTTCTCTTACGAAGTGGTTTGCCTGTCTCTGTCTCTGAGCTGGTTGCTGGCTTCTCTTTTCCCATCATCATCGTTCCGCTCCTGCTCCTTTTGCCCGAGAAACTTGCCTCGCCCAGGATGTGGCTGGACGAGCTCAACCGGGCACCTTCAGTTTCAGAACTAAGGCCATCACTAAGCTCTCCCTCAAGTATAGAATATGAATCACTTGGCATTGGGAGGGCAGGTACATTGGAAGGTACACCCTCGCCTGAATAATATATGGGAATTGATAGGGAGGGTTTATAGATTCTTCGACTCTTCAAAGTCTTGCTGCCATTATGCTCATTCTCCTCCTGTGCCTCATAGCTGTAGTGGCGTTTTAAGGTGGTGCTCACCACTTTACAAGTGCATTGACCAAAAGTAGTGGCCTCGGGTGTCTGAGGGGGAAAGAATATCGCACTGGTGCGTCGGGTTTCTGTGCAGCTTCTTCCAGGCATATCCAGTTTGTCGTTACTCTCCTTGCGACTCTGGAAGGAAAAATTAAGTGCTTTTCTGGACTGCTTGGTCATATTTACCGAACTAAGAATGCCTTGATGTGTGGATGGTACTATGGCTGTATCATGTCCAAATGCCCTTGAAAAGGTGCTCGTCGCTGAGCTTGTTTTTAGGGGGCAGTGGGCCCTACCATCACAGGGGAAGTCCGCCTGCTGTTCCTTGGCATTGGACTCATCAATTGAATCTTCTACTCGATGCAGATTCCTCTTGTCTGTCTCCTCTTCATCGTCCCCAGTTAATATTTGGTAAGTGTATGGGGTTACGCTTCTGTCCTTTTGAAAAACCTTGCCCCTCTCGAAGGAGCGGCGGGGATCTTCATCAGACCATTGCCTGGGTGTGGAAAGCATCTTGGACTTTCCTTGAGGCACTGTTGATGGTGGTTCAGTCAGTTGCACAGGTGCAGGGAAAACACCAAACCTTTGCTCAGCCTTTTTGGATTCTGTAGGCATTTTAAACTCTTCTACAGAGTTTGCTAAGGCCCTACTGTGTTGTATAGGTTTATTGGACATCTCAATCCTTTCTCTGTGCACCGAAGATAGCCTTGCCCTTCTTCTTGGGGGTAAAGGCACCTTGAACACTACCTGAGGTTCTTGGGTCAGCTCAGTCTGTGGTTTCGGCTGAGGAGAGACCTCAGAACCATTGTGGGTCTTCAGACTCGGTTCAATCCCATGATCTGAGTCTCTCTCCTCTGATGCTTTCGTGTTTGTCTCCTTCCTTCTCTTACGAAGTGGTTTGCCTGTCTCTGTCTCTGAGCTGGTTGCTGGCTTCTCTTTTCCCCTCATCATCGTTCCGCTCCTGCTCCTTTTGCCTGAGAAACTTGCCTCGCCCAGGATGTGGCTGGATGAGCTCAACCGGGCACCTTCAGTTTCAGAACTAAGGCCATCATTAAGCTCTCCCTCAAGTATAGAATATGAATCACTTGGCATTGGGAGAGCAGGCACATTGGAAGGTACACACTTTCCTGAATAATATATGGGAATGGATAGGGAGGGTTTATAGATTCTTCGACTCTTCAAAGTCTTGCTGCCATTATGCTCATTCTCCTCCTGTGCCTCATAGCTGTAGTGGCGTTTTAAGGTGGTGCTCACCACTTTACAAGTGCATTGACCAAAAGTAGTGGCCTCGGGTGTCTGAGGGGGAAAGAATATCGCACTGGTGCGTCGGGTTTCTGTGCAGCAGCTTCCAGGCATATCCAGTTTGTCGTTACTCTCCTTGCGACTCTGGAAGGAAAAATTAAGTGCTTTTCTGGACTGCTTGGTCATATTTACCGAACTAAGAATGCCTTGATGTGTGGATGGTACTATGGCTGTATCATGTCCAAATGCCCTTGAAAAGGTGCTCGTCGCTGAGCTTGTTTTTAGGGGGCAGTGGGCCCTACCATCACAGGGGAAGTCCGCCTGCTGTTCCTTGGCATTGGACTCATCAATTGAATCTTCTACTCGATGCAGATTCCTCTTGTCTGTCTCCTCTTCATCGTCCCCAGTTAATATTTGGTAAGTGTATGGGGTTACGCTTCTGTCCTTTTGAAAAACCTTGCCCCTCTCGAAGGAGCGGCGGGGATCTTCATCAGACCATTGCCTGGGTGTGGAAAGCATCTTGGACTTTCCTTGAGGCACTGTTGATGGTGGTTCAGTCAGTTGCACAGGTGCAGGGAAAACACTAAACCTTTGCTCAGCCTTTTTGGATTCTGTAGGCATTTTAAACTCTTCTACAGAGTTTGCTAAGGCCCTACTGTGTTGTATAGGTTTATTGGACATCTCAATCCTTTCTCTGTGCACCGAAGATAGCCTTGCCCTTCTTCTTGGGGGTAAAGGCACCTTGAACACTACCTGAGGTTCTTGGGTCAGCTCAGTCTGTGGTTTCGGCTGAGGAGAGACCTCAGAACCATTGTGGGTCTTCAGACTCGGTTCAATCCCATGATCTGAGTCTCTCTCCTCTGATGGGGCTTTCGTGTTTGTCTCCTTCCTTCTCTTACGAAGTGGTTTGCCTGTCTCTGTCTCTGAGCTGGTTGCTGGCTTCTCTTTTCCCCTCATCATCGTTCCGCTCCTGCTCCTTTTGCCTGAGAAACTTGCCTCGCCCAGGATGTGGCTGGATGAGCTCAACCGGGCACCTTCAGTTTCAGAACTAAGGCCATCATTAAGCTCTCCCTCAAGTATAGAATATGAATCACTTGGCATTGGGAGAGCAGGCACATTGGAAGGTACACACTTGCCTGAATAATATATGGGAATGGATAGGGAGGGTTTATAGATTCTTCGACTCTTCAAAGTCTTGCTGCCATTATGCTTATTCTCCTCCTGTGCCTCATAGCTGTAGTGGCGTTTTAAGGTGGTGCTCACCACTTTACAAGTGCATTGACCAAAAGTAGTGGCCTCGGGTGTCTGAGGGGGAAAGAATATCGCACTGGTGCGTCGGGTTTCTGTGCAGCTTCTTCCAGGCATATCCAGTTTGTCGTTACTCTCCTTGCGACTCTGGAAGGAAAAATTAAGTGCTTTTCTGGACTGCTTGGTCATATTTACCGAACTAAGAATGCCTTGATGTGTGGATGGTACTATGGCTGTATCATGTCCAAATGCCCTTGAAAAGGTGCTCGTCGCTGAGCTTGTTTTTAGGGGGCAGTGGGCCCTACCATCACAGGGGAAGTCCGCCTGCTGTTCCTTGGCATTGGACTCATCAATTGAATCTTCTACTCGATGCAGATTCCTCTTGTCTGTCTCCTCTTCATCGTCCCCAGTTAATATTTGGTAAGTGTATGGGGTTACGCTTCTGTCCTTTTGAAAAACCTTGCCCCTCTCGAAGGAGCGGCGGGGATCTTCATCAGACCATTGCCTGGGTGTGGAAAGCATCTTGGACTTTCCTTGAGGCACTGTTGATGGTGGTTCAGTCAGTTGCACAGGTGCAGGGAAAACACCAAACCTTTGCTCAGCCTTTTTGGATTCTGTAGGCATTTTAGACTCTTCTACAAAGTTTGCTAAGGCCCTACTGTGTTGTATAGGTTTATTGGACATCTCAATCCTTTCTCTGTGCACAGAAGATAGCCTTGCCCTTCTTCTTGGGGGTAAAGGCACCTTGAACACTACCTGAGGTTCTTGGGTCAGCTCAGTCTGTGGTTTCGGCTGAGGAGAGACCTCAGAACCATTGTGGGTCTTCAGACTCGGTTCAATCCCATGATCATGCTCAGGATACCTCTCATTCATTTGCTGGTGTTTAATAGGTGGCTGAAAAACGCCATGGGTCTCTGTTGGCAACCTAGTCCCTTGTCTGGTCATTGTAGGCCTTTCAAATACATGCCATGTGTTTTGAGATGCCAGAGACTCTTGGGGGGATTGAAGGAGCTCCTCGATATATTTGGGCTCAACAGGTCTTGAGCACACGTCAGTCCTTTGCATGGGTCCACAGCACAGCTTAACCCTTTCAGTGTGTCCAGAAGACGGTTTTGAAGCGCTTTTTGGTGGGAGAGGAATTTTTAAAATGCTGTCTGCCTCTTGAGCAGATTCACTATTTTCACTTGGCGGAGCAGTGGCGTCCAGATTCCTTTTAAGCCACCGTTTGTTCTTGAGACACCGCACATGCTGCTGACTAATTCCTTGGCCGGAATCAGAGCAGTGCTCAGTCCATTGCTGATGTTCAACCGAAAGTTCAGTTGTTCGTCCTGACTCGCAAGATGGCTCAAGAGATGACTCAACCACTTGTTCATGTTTAGGAGATAACTCCATCCCTGGAGTGGGTTCTGGGGAAACATCAGGAGATAACTCCATCCCTGGAGTGGGTTCTGGGGGAACTTCAGGAGATAACTCTATCCCTGGAGTGGGTTCTGAGGAAACTTTAGGAGATAACTCCATCCCTGGAGTGGGTTCTGGGGAAACTTCAGGAGATAACTCTGTCCCTGGAGTGGGTTCTGGGGAAACTTCAGGAGATAACTCTATCCCTGGAGTGGGTTCTGGGGGAACTTCAGGAGATAACTCCATCCCTGGAGTGGGTTCTGGGGAAACTTCAGGAGATAACTCCATCCCTGGAGTGGGTTCTGGGGGAACTTCAGGAGTTAACTCCATCCCTGGAGTGGGCTCTGGGGAAAACTGAGTGCCTTGGTCGGGATCTGGAGAAACATACGGTTGGTGTTTGATCTTAATGGAAATTTCAAATCCTACCTCAGTGTTTGGATAGGAATCCTGAAACTGCCCAATCCCATCCATGCACCCTGTGGAACACACACTTTGCTTCGATGTGAGATGTGGCTTGAATTCTCCATGGGACTCTTGAACTGGCTCAACATGTTGTTCAGGCTCACCGGAATCACTAACAGCTTTCCATTCATTTTCTAATTCTATCAGTTGCATGTGCTCAGAACAATGATCACTCTCTTGTGATTGCTTGATCACATCTTGAGGTTCTACTGACATTGCAGATGGAGATTCTTGCTCAGACTTGCTGGGCATTTCAGAAACTTCCCAGGAGATTGGATATTGCTTAGTACAGTGTTGGTGTTCTGTACAGTGTGTGGTTTTTGGAGATGATTGCTTTGTCAGTCTGCACTCAGTAGATACATCGACCTCTTGATAGATAGGTAACACTTCAATCCCTTGTTTGCTTTTGGGAAAAGGCCCAATCTCTGGCCATTGGTCAGAGGATTCCATCTCTTGCCAGGCTTCTGGAGAATACTTGAGCTCTGCTTCAGACTTTTCACACGGGGTAGCAGGTTGCTCAAGCACACGGGACATATCAAATAATTGTGAAGAGATTGAAGTGGTCTCTGTGCATCTGTTGTGGTCAAGGGATGACTCATGCCTATCCTCTTGCTTGGCCAGTAACTCAATTCCTTGATGGTGTTCTGTGGAAGGCTTAGTCCCTGTGTAGGGTACAGGATTCTCTTCAGTCTGTTTCAGCTCAGTCTGTGCTTCAGGCAGAGTGGATACCTCCAACACTTCCCAGGAACAGGGGGGCATCTCCATACCTTCACTCTCTAGGCATGTTTCAGTTCCCTGCTGTTTTTTGGTTTCATTTGAAATTCCTTCTCCCAGTGATAGAGTGCCGTGGTGTTCGCTGCCCTTGCACTCGAGGGCTGGAGGTTGTGGAGAGACATCAGACATTGAGTCCTGATTTTCTTCATCACTCTCCACAATACAAGAAGAAGATGAAGCCAGGGGGCTGTTTGGGAATTGAGGAGATCCTTCCGATGAAGACGAGTCAAGTTCTTCAAAGCAGTCCATGTAGACATCACTCTCCACAATACAAGAAGAAGATGAAGCCAGGGGGCTGTTTGGGAATTGAGGAGATCCTTCCGATGAAGACGAGTCAAGTTCTTCAAAGCAGTCCATGTAGACTGAGGCGGGAGAAAGACATTCCTCTTCCTCAAGCTCCTCCAGTGCCTCCACATAGGGGGGGTCACTCATCTCCATCCCTGTGGGTGTAAGGGGAGAGAGACCGTCCTTCTGTGGGTGTTCTAGCCAGTGATCAACAGTGAGCATGTCTTCAGGATTTTCACCATCCAGAAATAGAAAAGGGAAACGTGTGTCCAGTCCGGACGGGCTTTCTGTGGAGGTCAGACAGGCAGGTGCAACAGGCCTTGAGGTTGTTTTTATTCTGGAGGTATCACCTGTAGGTCTCTCCTGTGTTTGGTCAGGTGCAGCATTGTTGTCTAGCTGGTGCAGGGAATATCCGACAGGATGCTTGCAGCTGGGATCCAAATTGTTACAACAATGGCTATGAAGAGAAGCAGGATCAGAGTTGTTTGGTGTAGTAGTGTGTTGAGCACACCCTCGATTTTGCCTGCACTCTGTCAAAAAAAAAGAAGAATGTGTGATGAGTTAAAAGCATGCAGGCTCAATATTTTTTATTTTGTCAGGAGAACATACAGTATACATATGTAAGTGGTTTAAAGTATGGAGTTTAATGGGACACATTTTAATTACACTAGATTTCTCTCAGTGACCTCTTGCTCCATATCTACTCTGTTTTGCTCACCTCTCAGGTCACAACAGCTGTAAACTTGGCAGTTTGAGTACAGCAGGCAAGTAATGCAAAGCGTGAAGAAAATATTTAGACTGTTCATTTCTGCTCCCATGCTGTTTGGCAGTAAAATCAATGTACACTGATTTAAGGTACCATCATTGAAAGGTGGTTGTAGATAGCAACCTGATTATAAATACATGTTCTCACAGGGTAGACCAACTGCAGTCCACCCATCAAACAAACACAGTAACCTGGACTTACAGTTCTGGTGGGTGTTGAGGCCTATTAGAATAGCAGTGCCCATCCTTTCTGCTACTGGTTTTCTATTGCATTTCCCACAAAGAGCTTCATTCCACTCTTTAATCCATTTAATCTAAGTTAGTCTGAACAAAATGTTTCCATGCCAGGACCATGACTACTGTATAAGCAAAACGATATGGTATGGTATAGCCTACACATTGTGATCCAAATGTTAATTTGATTAATTTCAAGCGGTGTCTAACACTTTGTATAATAATCTTTTATTTACTGTATGCTATTGACTCTTCTTTATTGAAAAACTTTCAATACAGCCTACACTACAGCACAAATGGGAGTGGTGTTGTAGGGCTGCTCGATTATGGCAAAAATCATAATCACGATTATTTTGATTGATATTGAGATCACGATTATTTAACACGATTATTCATTTCATTTTTTCGTTTTGAATCAAAAGTTTTAACATTTTCTTGACTTTGATAACAATTAATTTATTAAATGTTGACTGGCTTTTCTTTTTAACAATGTTCTTTGGATTAGATACATTTCTCCCATGGGAGACAAATTGTGAACCTTGACCTTGATAAATAAATAAAAGTGCCAAAACGGATAAATAAAGAAGCTTCAAAGCCCCGCCACCACCACAGAAGAACACTACCTCGGAAAAATAATTTCACTATGACAGAACGCGTCTAAATAAGTTATTTAATGGTAGCGCCGAGGCTTCAAAACCCAGCATTTGTTAAAATAGACCCTTTTGCTTAGGTAAGTGAAGTTTCATGTTTATCTGACCTCTCCTAAATAGGCCGATACCGATTTATTTTGACGGCAAAGTGAATGGACCGGCAAAGGACTGTTTTCTGGCATGAGCGAGCGGAATGCGACAACGGGACTGAGAAGGGCTGCTTTGAGGGGCAGCTACGACTGCGTAGCAAATTTTACACACCGTGTCAACTTGGTCCAAATCTGTCTCCGCGAACCCATAGGGTTTCCACACCACTGACGTGGTTTTAGCTCTCTCGTCCACCAGCGGCTCTCTTTCTGCTGCCATAATCTTCTTGTCGTGTTTTGTTCGAGAGGAGCATGCGTGCGCCTCACAACTCGTCTCGCTCTAAACTAAAGTGTTTGTTTTGGGGCTTTGGGGGGTGGGGGAGGGGTCAAGCACAGTATAGCTCTGCAGTGTAGGGTGCACTTGATTTGTGAAAGATCGTTTTATGGCGATTATTTTGTTTTAATGATCGTTGACAGCCCAGATCTTAATCTAGATTAAAATCCGATTAATCGAGCAGCCCTATGGTGTTGTACTGTACATACCTGAACAATCTACATGGTGCCGATGGATTACAGGATCCATTTTGTTGAAAAATCCTTTCATAGTTGAGTAATTCCATTTAGTTTTTTTGTTGTTGTGCTAAAAAATCAATATTACCTGGTAGGTTAGTTTTAGTAATTACTTTGATGTCACTCTGGCAATTTTCTTGACTGGTCCTTGACTAATGACATCATAATGTCACTCACTTTGTCCTTGTCCTGTGACATGGATTCAGTCATAATGACAAACTGAGTGATGTCATAGAGTAAATAGGATTACATAATATATTATTACTATGGCAGTAATAACTACATTTTGTTGTTATGAAATGCAATAACAAAAGTTATTAGCATCTTTAGTTTATAATAGCCTACCTGCATGTTATGAAATTAAACATTTTAATATTGTGTACAGAGTAGGTGCAACAATAGTGTCTAATGTCACTCTCTGTACATCTAATTCATTTACTTTTGAGACAGTCTATCCTGGTTGATCTAGTAGTAGTGAGCAAGCTAGTCAACTCCAACGTGAGGTCAGGATTTGTAGCCTAATTGTGATCAGCGGCTTTTCAAGCAGCGCCCCCCCATCTCCAACTAGGACTAGTGCAGAAGTGAAAGTGAAGTTTACAGCAGAAAAGTTCTGTTTCGAATGGTACCTTTGATTCAACATTTGGCTCTTGATAGCACAGGAGAGCATACTGAGACTGAGACTTTTGCATAATCCTGCTAACAAACAAACAAACAACCAAGAAACCTCTCGTGGTCCCGCCCCGTGATTCAGACCCACTCCAAGATTTAATGGATTCTAAGTTGAATCATGCTACACCCTTCCTTCAAGATTCGTGAAAATCGGTCGAGTAGTTTTTCCATAATCCTGCTAACAAATAAACAAACACAAGAACACACGCTACAGAAAACATGACCTCTCACCCTGCGCTGTCTCTGGGGCGGAGGTAATTACCAGACAAGAGAAGTAACCACAGGCTTATAGAAATCACAGATCACAGCTTATTTGAGTTTCTGCAGAAATGAATACCAGCGCTGTAATGAGCCTATCACAATCAATCAATCAATCAATCAATCAATCAATCAATCAAAGCTTTATTTGTATAGCGCATTTCATACCCAGAGGCAACACAATGCGCTTTACAGAGAACAAGGGAGGTGGGCATACGACCCACCTCTACATATTCCAGAGGGAAGCAAAAAAACAGCAGCTTCATACTGCCTGGAGACGTATGATTAACAGATGTAAAAGCAACTCAAGGTTACTCAGTGAGTGTCAGCTCAGCTCAGAGATTACATTGATCTAATATCTTCAATCACACACTAATGACAGTGCCAGATGCCAATTTAATGTTGGCGGCTGGTAAAAAGAAAAAGAAAAAGAAAAAAAAGTGTTAACCCTTTTTCATGCATGATGGCTGTTGCTGGGTGAACGCTGGCGCAAGTAGCTGCCACTGCCCTACACATCTTAAAAAATTAAAAAATAAAAAGTTTTCCACTTTTCTTTTATGCTAATTGACACATTTGGGATTTTTTGGATTGATATTTATAACTGTTTTGTTATTGTTGTAACTTTGTAAATTTTGTGTCTGTATTGACTTGTTTTTAACCATGTACGTGACCTTGAGTGTTATGAAAGGCGCCTTGAAATAAAATTAATTATTATTATTATTATTATTTCCTATCGTTTGAATCAAGTCTTCCTCCAATCTCTTGTTCCCTCTTTTCCAGTCTCGTGCAGTCAGAGTCTGAGCTCCCGTCCTTCCTGTCTCAAAGGCAGCAGGCGCGCTCCCTGGCCGAGGAGCTCCAGCACCAGACAGCCCAGCTTGCTCTGCGCTTCCCCTGGCCAGGAGCAGCTCAACGAGGGCAGACTGCCCTCCAGGCCCAGGGTCTGCTGGACCAGACCGAAGCTTTGGGGCCGACCTTCTCCGCCCTGCGAGCCCAGAGGAAGGAGCTGGCCCGCCGCACCAAGGACCCCATCTGGGAAGACCCTTCCTGGGCCGCGCTGGAGGACTGCCAGCCCTCGCTGGTCAAAGAGCTCAATGTAGGTAGACTGAAGCTGAATGTTTTTGTTTCTGACTTTAAGCTTCACAATCCAATTAATCACTTAATCACTTTCCCCTTAACCAGGGGCTGTGTTTAAGCCTTGAGGACGGTGTGTGTAGAGAGAAGAGGTGTGTCCAGTTAGTACAGGATTGCCGCCACGCTCTAGACTCCTTCCAGGAGAGGATGGCAGGATTTAAAGACCAGACGGCAGACCTGAATCAACTGAAGGCTGATGTAGTGGCCCAGGAGGTGAGATGCACCAGGATGTGTGTCAGGACACACACACACACACACACACACACACGCTACCTAACATAACCCTTATCACATACAAACTTTGCTCACACTGGAGCCATGCCCACACCCACCCACGCCCGCCCCCCCCTCCTCTGTCCTGGTTGCAGGATGCGCTCTCTGTCTGACCTGGAGGGCCGTCTGACCGCCCTGCGCCCGGAGCTCCAGCGCCTGACCAGTGCGTCTGCAGACCCCACGGGACCGGAGGTCACAGGTCACAGGGGCGGGGCCAGGGAGGAGCTGCAGAGCTTGTGGGAGGAGACTCGTCAGGCCGTCACAGAGAGGTAAGAGAGGAGAGACGCGGGGGAGACTAAGGGGAGAATGTGACGCGGTTGTGTGAGATTTTGTCTTCTGTCACTGAACTACAGTATATTTGACTCCACTCGTTTGCTGTTGTGTGTGCTTGTTTATTCGTGTACTTGCGCTTCCATGGGTGTTTATGTTTTGGATTTAGATTTTAGATTCATTTATTTGCAGGTGAACATCTAGAAAACCCCTAAGGGCTTATAAAATCGATGTCACCTCTAAATCATTGGTACATAATCATTAGTAAAATAAATAACTGTGTGATGACTGTCCGTGTGTGTATTTAATAATGTAATTTGTGTGTGTGTGTGTGTGTGTGTGTGTGTGTGTGTCCGTGTGTGCGTCCGTGTCCGTGTGTGTGTGTGTGTTTATTTGCTTGTGTATGATAAGATCACCCTCTAATCTCACGGTGTGTGTTCTCTATGGAGGCTGGCCCAGTGCCGGGACCTGGCAGAGCTGCTGAAGAGGTTCCAGAGCGTCCGTAGTGACCTGAGCAGCACCTTACAGAGGGCAGAGCGCACCATCGCTCAACAGGCCTCCTACATGGGCAAAGACAACCTGCAGAGACTCCTCACTAAGGTAGCGTTCACTTTCATTAAAGGAGTAGTCAAGGGAAAATGCATGTTTAGCCCTTTTTTAAGGTTACTTATGTTAACTTATACTTATGTTTGTCTTTGAAATTGAGAGTTTAACATGTTTTTTGAATGATTTTTCACGGTGCCCACCCACATCCATTGTATGACCAAAACGATGGTAGAGCAATTATCAGACTTTCTCTCAAAGTGCTAGCTTTGTCAACGTTTTGATCTGAACCATTGTATATGATCATAAGTAACCTTAAAACAGGGCTAAACATGCATTTTGCCTTTACTACTCCTTTAACTAAGTCATTCGCCGTTGTGTGGACTCTGATGATAAGGATTCTCAGAACAGGAACATGTCGTGGATCTACAAGCTGCTAGTAAACATCCTCAGTGAAGTCTGACCACTGTGGAGAACACTCATGGTGTTAACGCGCTGTATCCAGTTGGAACCACTAGATGGCAGCAGACTCTCATTTTCTTTTTCCTAAATAATAACACTTTTTTTTGGTGGAAATGTGTATGCCTGAGTGGGCATTACTTTATGTGTGTGAATGTACTCACTTTGTTAGTTTGATAGGTATGTATCAATGTATGTGTCTATTTATGAGCACTTGTTTTTGTTCAGGTGCATGCCAGCAGGGCGGAGCTGTGTGTTTATGAAAGCTTGTTTTTGTTCAGGTGCATGCCAGCAAGGCGGAGCTGTGTGAACTTGGAGACGGGGTGGAGGAGATCCGCAGCATCTGCAGACAACTGCAGACACAGCTGCGCAAGATCCCCGACTGCGCAGACGCCCCCTTCGACAGCGAGGCGGCCGCGCTCATGGACCGCTGGCTGGATGTGAGTTCGCCCTGCCTCGCCCCGCCCTGCTCTGCCCCGCCCCACCCTGCCCCGCCCTACCCCGCCCCGCCCCACCCTGCCCCGCCACACCCTGGACCCTGACACCTTCTCTCTCTCAGTTACTCTCTTACTCTCTTAAGCACCTACTGTATTCTAGATTGCTATTCTTGCACTTTGCCTTTAGCACTAGATTATGCTCTTAGTCACTTGTTTTAGAAAGTAGAGGCACTTGTGAGTTCTGGTGAGTAGTAGTACATTGGCTTTTCCTACGTTAAATGCAATTATTGTTAGTCTCTTTGGATAAAAGTGTCTGCTAAATGACTGTAATCTAATGTAATGTCTTACAGCCTTGTCAGTTGCAGTTTGTATGTGTTGTTTGTTTATATTTTATGGTATGTTTGTGCAAGTTTGAGCCATTGAGTGTTGTTCCAAATGTAACTGTCAATATAATACTTTGGTTACAAGTATTTGGGGACAAGTTAGATGTTGGAGGAAATGGCCGTGGAATTACTTGGTGGCTACAGGGTGGCTACTGTACCTTGGAATTTAAGTTGTTAGAAAGACAGTTCTCTAACGTGGAATATAGATCGGATTAAAAAAACAGTGAACAGAAATATCACAGCCAGTGTAAATGGGAAATGAGATTCATGTGTTGATGAATGTCATACCAATTCGGACTCGCTATACAAATAAAGTTTGATTCGATTTGATTTGACACTGTAAGCCTAAATCAGATGTTCTCCCCCAAGGTCACGGAGAGAACGGACTCCCACCTGGACAACCTGCGTGTGGGGCTGGCTCTGTGGGAGGGGCTTCTCCAGCTGGGCGAGGAGGTGGAGAACTGGACCACCAATAAAATGGCCTCCTTTGCCCAGTCACACCCCTTCCAGAGTGAGGAGGAGGTCACGGCCATGCAGGTAAAGTCCCCCGGCCACCCTCTGCGTTTTTTGTGTTTTTTGTTTTTGTGTGATTTCATACGGTTGATTTTCATTTCATTTCATTTCAAACCTTTATTTATACTCGTAAAGCACTGTTTCCCTCATTTACAGTGTTGACAAGTTCACACAGATACACAACTAACAACGGAGCAAATACAATATTCAATAATAATATTAATAATAATTAAAAACACTAATAATTATAATAATAATTCAAAACAGTTACAGGTCGAAGTAAGATTTTAAAAGGAGTTATTTTCTTACACGCTTTGTTGGATGTTAAGGCAAAGATCCTCCGGCTGAATTGTTGAATTCTCAGTGAATTGTGTCTTTCACTTCATGCTGGGTTGTGAAGCTTACAGAGTAGTTTAGTTAGCCCGTCCCTACCTCTCCTGATCTCTGGTCCTTCCCCAGAATGAGCTCCAGGCCCAGGAAGACAACCTGGAGCGCTTCCAGCGGAGGGCCTCTGAGATCCAGGCGCTGCTGCAGAGCCAGGAGCCCCCTCTAGAACTCCAGGTGGGTGAGACGAGGGTCGGCCTCAGGAAATAGGAAGGGCCTGGGAGAGTCTGGAGTAATATAATAATAAAATAATACAATTCTTGGTCTAACAGTCCACCATTTCTTTTACCTTGCAGTAGGCACCATTTTAGCTGTTTTTGCTCATTTATTTTTGTGAAAGTCAATTTTATCGCACCCGTTACATTACATAAGTGCTATGCAAATAGAGTTGACTCTCCTCATCCTCCTCTTCCAGGTTATCGGGACCCAAATGAGGAAGAAGATCGATCAGGTGAACGAGTTCTTCTCGGAGACTGGGGAAATCCACAGACAGTTGGTGGCAGCTAAGGGACAGGTGACCGCCAAGATGGCGGAGTGTGAGTCGTCTGTCCAGAAGATCCAGGATGCACTGGGCCACCTCGCTGCCTTGGATCCCACAGATCTCTGTACACAAATACAGGTACATTTAAAATAAAATGTAAAAAGAAGCCATTTCTAAGGCCTCATTTTATTTTCAGATTGAGAAGTACATTTACACATAGTAATGTTGTAATAATAATAATAATAATGCATTTTATTTATAAGGCGCCTTTCAAGTCACTCAAGGTCACCGTACAGGATAAAAAAGACAATAAAATATACAATAGACAAAAGATACAAAATAAAAAAATAATAAACGTCTTCTCTCTCGGCGTAGGAGCTGTCTGCACAGCTGCAGATGCAGGCGGAGCAGGCGGACGGCCTGATGGAGGAGCTGCGTCTCCTGGCCTCCGTCACCGGCCCACAGAGCCTGCAGGACCTGGCTGCAGACTGCCTGCGTCTGCAGGAGAGCGTCTGCGCAGCCCGGCAGCTTCTGGCTCTCACGACTGCGCAGGCTGAGGAGGACGTCCGGAGAATGGACAGGTACTAACAGTCACAGGTTTACACCGATTTTGGGGTTAACTCCAAAATCTGTTTGTCTAATGTGTTCAAAAATATGTTTTTCTATTTTTATCTTGCGAAACCCTACAGTATATGAAAGATGTGAAATGTTATGCTAATTTTCCAGCTGTTCACTTTCTCAAAAAAAGACTTCTAAGTATATGCACATGGCCACTGACTGCAGACTTTGCACAGACCATAACACCATACTGCTTCAAGTTCAGTTCCATGTCATTTCATGAATGACGGGTCGTGAAACAAGTTAATCCTGCTCTCTCGAGTTCAGGATGCATTCTTCTTCCTAATCTCTCCGCTCAACCTGAATGTTACTGCAGTTTGTAAGTGGGTAAGTGCTAGTCTGCAGAAGCAGTGTGAGAGTCTAGAGCAGTGGTTGAAAGCGTCAGAACCGAAAGCAGAGGAAGGAGAGAACCTTCGTCGCCTGCAAAAGGAAGTACTCGAGCACAGGTAAACAATCTATCAAAAGTCTTTTCATTTCTCATCTCATATTTCATATTTTATGCATATCCTACATCACGCATGTATATCCTGTGATGAAAATAATATTAGAATCGAAATTATACTAGTCACACATTGCAAGATTGTATGGCCTCCTCACACACAGACTTGACCATCTTCAATTTCCCTTGCAGTGAGCAGGCGGAGGCCCTTGTTGATCTGGTGACATCGTTACACAGAAGCACACTCAAGGGGTCGTCCTTCCTTCAGCACGCTGGCAGGCTACTGGAGCGCTTCCGCAGTCTCCAGACCAGCATACTCGCCTCCGAAGCCGATCAGAGATCTCTTGCTGCTGAGACCCAGGTCTTCCAGACGCTGGCAAGAGACACCGGCGCCTGGTTTACGGCCCTGCGACAACAGGTTGACTCTGTAGTCGATGATGGTTCGGCCACCCGTAGCCAGGCTGAACAGAAACTACTCACGGCCCAGGTGAGGGAGCTCATCCCAGGGATCATTAGTAACCATAGACCTGTTTTATGGTGAAAGGAGGCCTCTGGCTACCAATGGCACTTAATGTAAGCAACAATGAGTCTTTAAATATTAGTAACACAATACTAAGGTATTTGGTCCTTCTACAGTATGTGCATTTTCTTCAAAATATTCTAAATGGCCCATGGCAAAATAATAACAAAAAGTAATAATTGCATGTTATTATTATTATTATTATTATTATTGTTATTATTAGTGTTATTATTATTATACTTTTATTATTCATTCATTCATTCATTCATTCATTTATTTATTAGTTTGTTATTTTAAATGTATCACCCCCTACCCTTTGTTGTGCTGTGCAGGCCGTGCTGAGTGTGATGTCTGAGGCCGAGTCTCGTCTGGAGGACCTGAGGTCTGCTGGACACACGCTCACTCAGCGACGGGGCTTCGGGAGGGCAGAGGTACTGGGTGTGCTTCAGACAGTCAACAGCACAGAGGAGCAGTGGAGGTCTGTTCTACAGCCGGCTGAACCACATCGCAGGTTGGTGACCACATGGGATTAATGTGCAATTCTACAACGGAGAGTTTGGATACTTGATTCTGATTGGCTAGCAGCTGTGGTAAAATACTCTGTAACCCACGGCTGCGACTGCATAACAATTAGTATTAATGCGCCGTCAATCTCATCTCCGCTATCGCGTCGGGCCTAACAACGCCCCGTAGCTGTGGTAAAATTCCCTGTAACCCACTGCCTCTCGTGGTCAATTGCTTAAATATCTCACCTGGAAACACACGCTTGTGAATTTTTCTTGTATTCTATTGATGCTTCACAGGTTGATTCTGTTCTATTGATCCATCAAATAGTCATCCGCAATAGATATACCAATTAACTTCAACACAGATTATTATGATGCTACAGAGGATTACCATGCTGTATATTTTATTTTAATTTTCGTTCAACATCAGAATGTATGGGTTTGAATAAAATAATACAAGACAAGTTGCATAGTAATACAAGAGAAGTTGCAAAGTAGTGATGGGAAATTAACTCTACAAATCTGAATCTCTCTCCTCTGATGGGGCTTTCGTGTTTGTCTCCTTCCTTCTCTTACGAAGTGGTTTGCCTGTCTCTGTCTCTGAGCTGGTTGCTGGCTTCTCTTTTCCCATCATCATCGTTCCGCTCCTGCTCCTTTTGCCCGAGAAACTTGCCTCGCCCAGGATGTGGCTGGACGAGCTCAACCGGGATCCTTCAGTTTCAGAACTAAGGCCATCACTAAGCTCTCCCTCAAGTATAGAATATGAATCACTTGGCATTGGGAGGGCAGGTACATTGGAAGGTACACCCTCGCCTGAATAATATATGGGAATTGATAGGGAGGGTTTATAGATTCTTCGACTCTTCAAAGTCTTGCTGCCATTATGCTCATTCTCCTCCTGTGCCTCATAGCTGTAGTGGCGTTTTAAGGTGGTGCTCACCACTTTACAAGTGCATTGACCAAAAGTAGTGGCCTCGGGTGTCTGAGGGGGAAAGAATATCGCACTGGTGCGTCGGGTTTCTGTGCAGCTTCTTCCAGGCATATCCAGTTTGTCGTTACTCTCCTTGCGACTCTGGAAGGAAAAATTAAGTGCTTTTCTGGACTGCTTGGTCATATTTACCGAACTAAGAATGCCTTGATGTGTGGATGGTACTATGGCTGTATCATGTCCAAATGCCCTTGAAAAGGTGCTCGTCGCTGAGCTTGTTTTTAGGGGGCAGTGGGCCCTACCATCACAGGGGAAGTCCGCCTGCTGTTCCTTGACATTGGACTCATCAATTGAATCTTCTACTCGATGCAGATTCCTCTTGTCTGTCTCCTCTTCATCGTCCCCAGTTAATATTTGGTAAGTGTATGGGGTTACGCTTCTGTCCTTTTGAAAAACCTTGCCCCTCTCGAAGGAGCAGCGGGGATCTTCATCAGACCATTGCCTGGGTGTGGAAAGCATCTTGGACTTTCCTTGAGGCACTGTTGATGGTGGTTCAGTCAGTTGCACAGGTGCAGGGAAAACACCAAACCTTTGCTCAGCCTTTTTGGATTCTGTAGGCATTTTAAACTCTTCTACAGAGTTTGCTAAGGCCCTACTGTGTTGTATAGGTTTATTGGACATCTCAATCCTTTCTCTGTGCACAGAAGATAGCCTTGCCCTTCTTCTTGGGGGTAAAGGCACCTTGAACACTACCTGAGGTTCTTGGGTCAGCTCAGTCTGTGGTTTCGGCTGAGGAGAGACCTCAGAACCATTGTGGGTCTTCAGACTCGGTTCAATCCCATGATCTGAGTCTCTCTCCTCTGATGGGGCTTTCGTGTTTGTCTCCTTCCTTCTCTTACGAAGTGGTTTGCCTGTCTCTGTTTCTGAGCTGGTTGCTGGCTTCTCTTTTCCCCTCATCATCGTTCCGCTCCTGCTCCTTTTGCCTGAGAAACTTGCCTCGCCCAGGATGTGGCTGGATGAGCTCAACCGGGCACCTTCAGTTTCAGAACTAAGGCCATCATTAAGCTCTCCCTCAAGTATAGAATATGAATCACTTGGCATTGGGAGAGCAGGCACATTGGAAGATACACACTTGCCTGAATAATATATGGGAATGGATAGGGAGGGTTTATAGATTCTTCGACTCTTCAAAGTCTTGCTGCCATTATGCTCATTCTCCTCCTGTGCCTCATAGCTGTAGTGGCGTTTTAAGGTGGTGCTCACCACTTTACAAGTGCATTGACCAAAAGTAGTGGCCTCGGGTGTCTGAGGGGGAAAGAATATCGCACTGGTGCGTCGGGTTTCTGTGCAGCTTCTTCCAGGCATATCCAGTTTGTCGTTACTCTCCTTGCGACTCTGGAAGGAAAAATTAAGTGCTTTTCTGGACTGCTTGGTCATATTTACCGAACTAAGAATGCCTTGATGTGTGGATGGTACTATGGCTGTATCATGTCCAAATGCCCTTGAAAAGGTGCTCGTCGCTGAGCTTGTTTTTAGGGGGCAGTGGGCCCTACCATCACAGGGGAAGTCCGCCTGCTGTTCCTTGGCATTGGACTCATCAATTGAATCTTCTACTCGATGCAGATTCCTCTTGTCTGTCTCCTCTTCATCGTCCCCAGTTAATATTTGGTAAGTGTATGGGGTTACGCTTCTGTCCTTTTGAAAAACCTTGCCCCTCTCGAAGGAGCGGCGGGGATCTTCATCAGACCATTGCCTGGGTGTGGAAAGCATCTTGGACTTTCCTTGAGGCACTGTTGATGGTGGTTCAGTCAGTTGCACAGGTGCAGGGAAAACACCAAACCTTTGCTCAGCCTTTTTGGATTCTGTAGGCATTTTAGACTCTTCTACAAAGTTTGCTAAGGCCCTACTGTGTTGTATAGGTTTATTGGACATCTCAATCCTTTCTCTGTGCACAGAAGATAGCCTTGCCCTTCTTCTTGGGGGTAAAGGCACCTTGAACACTACCTGAGGTTCTTGGGTCAGCTCAGTCTGTGGTTTCGGCTGAGGAGAGACCTCAGAACCATTGTGGGTCTTCAGACTCGGTTCAATCCCATGATCATGCTCAGGATACCTCTCATTCATTTGCTGGTGTTTAATAGGTGGCTGAAAAACGCCATGGGTCTCTGTTGGCAACCTAGTCCCTTGTCTGGTCATTGTAGGCCTTTCAAATACATGCCATGTGTTTTGAGATGCCAGAGACTCTTGGGGGGATTGAAGGAGCTCCTCGATATATTTGGGCTCAACAGGTCTTGAGCACACGTCAGTCCTTTGCATGGGTCCACAGCACAGCTTAACCCTTTCAGTGTGTCCAGAAGACGGTTTTGAAGCGCTTTTTGGTGGGAGAGGAATTTTTAAAATGCTGTCTGCCTCTTGAGCAGATTCACTATTTTCACTTGGCGGAGCAGTGGCGTCCAGATTCCTTTTAAGCCACCGTTTGTTCTTGAGACACCGCACATGCTGCTGACTAATTCCTTGGCCGGAATCAGAGCAGTGCTCAGTCCATTGCTGATGTTCAACCGAAAGTTCAGTTGTTCGTCCTGACTCGCAAGATGGCTCAAGAGATGACTCAACCACTTGTTCATGTTTAGGAGATAACTCCATCCCTGGAGTGGGTTCTGGGGAAACATCAGGAGATAACTCCATCCCTGGAGTGGGTTCTGGGGGAACTTCAGGAGATAACTCTATCCCTGGAGTGGGTTCTGAGGAAACTTTAGGAGATAACTCCATCCCTGGAGTGGGTTCTGGGGAAACTTCAGGAGATAACTCTGTCCCTGGAGTGGGTTCTGGGGAAACTTCAGGAGATAACTCTATCCCTGGAGTGGGTTCTGGGGGAACTTCAGGAGATAACTCCATCCCTGGAGTGGGTTCTGGGGAAACTTCAGGAGATAACTCCATCCCTGGAGTGGGTTCTGGGGGAACTTCAGGAGTTAACTCCATCCCTGGAGTGGGCTCTGGGGAAAACTGAGTGCCTTGGTCGGGATCTGGAGAAACATACGGTTGGTGTTTGATCTTAATGGAAATTTCAAATCCTACCTCAGTGTTTGGATAGGAATCCTGAAACTGCCCAATCCCATCCATGCACCCTGTGGAACACACACTTTGCTTCGATGTGAGATGTGGCTTGAATTCTCCATGGGACTCTTGAACTGGCTCAACATGTTGTTCAGGCTCACCGGAATCACTAACAGCTTTCCATTCATTTTCTAATTCTATCAGTTGCATGTGCTCAGAACAATGATCACTCTCTTGTGATTGCTTGATCACATCTTGAGGTTCTACTGACATTGCAGATGGAGATTCTTGCTCAGACTTGCTGGGCATTTCAGAAACTTCCCAGGAGATTGGATATTGCTTAGTACAGTGTTGGTGTTCTGTACAGTGTGTGGTTTTTGGAGATGATTGCTTTGTCAGTCTGCACTCAGTAGATACATCGACCTCTTGATAGATAGGTAACACTTCAATCCCTTGTTTGCTTTTGGGAAAAGGCCCAATCTCTGGCCATTGGTCAGAGGATTCCATCTCTTGCCAGGCTTCTGGAGAATACTTGAGCTCTGCTTCAGACTTTTCACACGGGGTAGCAGGTTGCTCAAGCACACGGGACATATCAAATAATTGTGAAGAGATTGAAGTGGTCTCTGTGCATCTGTTGTGGTCAAGGGATGACTCATGCCTATCCTCTTGCTTGGCCAGTAACTCAATTCCTTGATGGTGTTCTGTGGAAGGCTTAGTCCCTGTGTAGGGTACAGGATTCTCTTCAGTCTGTTTCAGCTCAGTCTGTGCTTCAGGCAGAGTGGATACCTCCAACACTTCCCAGGAACAGGGGGGCATCTCCATACCTTCACTCTCTAGGCATGTTTCAGTTCCCTGCTGTTTTTTGGTTTCATTTGAAATTCCTTCTCCCAGTGATAGAGTGCCGTGGTGTTCGCTGCCCTTGCACTCGAGGGCTGGAGGTTGTGGAGAGACATCAGACATTGAGTCCTGATTTTCTTCATCACTCTCCACAATACAAGAAGAAGATGAAGCCAGGGGGCTGTTTGGGAATTGAGGAGATCCTTCCGATGAAGACGAGTCAAGTTCTTCAAAGCAGTCCATGTAGACATCACTCTCCACAATACAAGAAGAAGATGAAGCCAGGGGGCTGTTTGGGAATTGAGGAGATCCTTCCGATGAAGACGAGTCAAGTTCTTCAAAGCAGTCCATGTAGACTGAGGCGGGAGAAAGACATTCCTCTTCCTCAAGCTCCTCCAGTGCCTCCACATAGGGGGGGTCACTCATCTCCATCCCTGTGGGTGTAAGGGGAGAGAGACCGTCCTTCTGTGGGTGTTCTAGCCAGTGATCAACAGTGAGCATGTCTTCAGGATTTTCACCATCCAGAAATAGAAAAGGGAAACGTGTGTCCAGTCCGGACGGGCTTTCTGTGGAGGTCAGACAGGCAGGTGCAACAGGCCTTGAGGTTGTTTTTATTCTGGAGGTATCACCTGTAGGTCTCTCCTGTGTTTGGTCAGGTGCAGCATTGTTGTCTAGCTGGTGCAGGGAATATCCGACAGGATGCTTGCAGCTGGGATCCAAATTGTTACAACAATGGCTATGAAGAGAAGCAGGATCAGAGTTGTTTGGTGTAGTAGTGTGTTGAGCACACCCTCGATTTTGCCTGCACTCTGTCAAAAAAAAAAAAGAATGTGTGATGAGTTAAAAGCATGCAGGCTCAATATTTTTTATTTTGTCAGGAGAACATACAGTATACATATGTAAGTGGTTTAAAGTATGGAGTTTAATGGGACACATTTTAATTACACTAGATTTCTCTCAGTGACCTCTTGCTCCATATCTACTCTGTTTTGCTCACCTCTCAGGTCACAACAGCTGTAAACTTGGCAGTTTGAGTACAGCAGACAAGTAATGCAAAGCGTGAAGAAAATATTTAGACTGTTCATTTCTGCTCCCATGCTGTTTGGCAGTAAAATCAATGCACACTGATTTAAGGTACCATCATTGAAAGGTGGTTGTAGATAGCAACCTGATTATAAATACATGTTCTCACAGGGTAGACCAACTGCAGTACACCCATCAAACAAACACAGTAACCTGGACTTACAGTTCTGGTGGGTGTTGAGGCCTATTAGAATAGCAGTGCCCATCCTTTCTGCTACTGGTTTTCTATTGCATTTCCCACAAAGAGCTTCATTCCACTAATCCATTTAATCTAAGTTAGTCTGAACAAAATGTTTCCATGCCAGGACCATGACTACTGTATAAGCAAAACGATATGGTATGGTATAGCCTACACATTGTGATCCAAATGTTAATTTGATTAATTTCAAGCGGTGTCTAACACTTTGTATAATAACCTTTTATTTACTGTATGCTATTGACTCTTCTTTATTGAAAAACTTTCAATACAGCCTACACTACAGCACAAATGGGAGTGGTGTTGTAGGGCTGCTCGATTATGGCAAAAATCATAATCACGATTATTTTGATTGATATTGAGATCACGATTATTTAACACGATTATTCATTTCATTTTTTCGTTTTGAATCAAAAGTTTTAACATTTTCTTGACTTTGATAACAATTAATTTATTAAATGTTGACTGGCTTTTCTTTTTAACAATGTTCTTTGGATTAGATACATTTCTCCCATGGGAGACAAATTGTGAACCTTGACCTTGATAAATAAATAAAAGTGCCAAAACGGATAAATAAAGAAGCTTCAAAGCCCCGCCACCACCACAGAAGAACACTACCTCGGAAAAATAATTTCACTATGACAGAACGCGTCTAAATAAGTTATTTAATGGTAGCGCCGAGGCTTCAAAACCCAGCATTTGTTAAAATAGACCCTTTTGCTTAGGTAAGTGAAGTTTCATGTTTATCTGACCTCTCCTAAATAGGCCGATACCGATTTATTTTGACGGCAAAGTGAATGGACCGGCAAAGGACTGTTTTCTGGCATGAGCGAGCGGAATGCGACAACGGGACTGAGAAGGGCTGCTTTGAGGGGCAGCTACGACTGCGTAGCAAATTTTACACACCGTGTCAACTTGGTCCAAATCTGTCTCCGCGAACCCATAGTGTTTCCACACCACTGACGTGGTTTTAGCTCTCTCGTCCACCAGCGGCTCTCTTTCTGCTGCCATAATCTTCTTGTCGTGTTTTGTTCGAGAGGAGCATGCGTGCGCCTCACAACTCGTCTCGCTCTAAACTAAAGTGTTTGTTTTGGGGCTTTGGGGGGTGGGGGAGGGGTCAAGCACAGTATAGCTCTGCAGTGTAGGGTGTGCTTGATTTGTGAAAGATCGTTTTATGGCGATTATTTTGTTTTAATGATCGTTGACAGCCCAGATCTTAATCTAGATTAAAATCCGATTAATCGAGCAGCCCTATGGTGTTGTACTGTACATACCTGAACAATCTACATGGTGCCGATGGATTACAGGATCCATTTTGTTGAAAAATCCTTTCATAGTTGAGTAATTCCATTTAGTTTTTTTGTTGTTGTGCTAAAAAATCAATATTACCTGGTAGGTTAGTTTTACTAATTACTTTGATGTCACTCTGGCAATTTTCTTGACTGGTCCTTGACTAATGACATCATAATGTCACTCACTTTGTCCTTGTCCTGTGACATGGATTCAGTCATAATGACAAACTGAGTGATGTCATAGAGTAAATAGGATTACATAATATATTATTACTATGGCAGTAATAACTACATTTTGTTGTTATGAAATGCAATAACAAAAGTTATTAGCATCTTTAGTTTATAATAGCCTACCTGCATGTTATGAAATTAAACATTTTAATATTGTGTACAGAGTAGGTGCAACAATAGTGTCTAATGTCACTCTCTGTACATCTAATTCATTTACTTTTGAGACAGTCTATCCTGGTTGATCTAGTAGTAGTGAGCAAGCTAGTCAACTCCAACGTGAGGTCAGGATTTGTAGCCTAATTGTGATCAGCTGCTTTTCAAGCAGCGCCCCCCCATCTCCAACTAGGACTAGTGCAGAAGTGAAAGTGAAGTTTACAGCAGAAAAGTTCTGTTTCGAATGGTACCTTTGATTCAACATTTGGCTCTTGATAGCACAGGAGAGCATACTGAGACTGAGACTTTTGCATAATCCTGCTAACAAACAAACAAACAACCAAGAAACCTCTCGTGGTCCCGCCCCGTGATTCAGACCCACTCCAAGATTTAATGGATTCTAAGTTGAATCATGCTACACCCTTCCTTCAAGATTCGTGAAAATCGGTCGAGTAGTTTTTCCATAATCCTGCTAACAAATAAACAAACACAAGAACACACGCTACAGAAAACATGACCTCTCACCCTGCGCTGTCTCTGGGGCGGAGGTAATTACCAGACAAGAGAAGTAACCACAGGCTTATAGAAATCACAGATCACAGCTTATTTGAGTTTCTGCAGAAATGAATACCAGCGCTGTAATGAGCCTATCACAATCAATCAATCAATCAATCAATCAATCAATCAATCAATCAAAGCTTTATTTGTATAGCGCATTTCATACCCAGAGGCAACACAATGCGCTTTACAGAGAACAAGGGAGGTGGGCATACGACCCACCTCTACATATTCCAGAGGGAAGCAAAAAAACAGCAGCTTCATACTGCCTGGAGACGTATGATTAACAGATGTAAAAGCAACTCAAGGTTACTCAGTGAGTGTCAGCTCAGCTCAGAGATTACATTGATCTAATATCTTCAATCACACACTAATGACAGTGCCAGATGCCAATTTAATGTTGGCGGCTGGTAAAAAGAAAAAGAAAAAGAAAAAAAAGTGTTAACCCTTTTTCATGCATGATGGCTGTTGCTGGGTGAACGCTGGCGCAAGTAGCTGCCACTGCCCTACACATCTTAAAAAATAAAAAAATAAAAAGTTTTCCACTTTTCTTTTATGCTAATTGAGACATTTGGGATTTTTTGGATTGATATTTATAACTGTTTTGTTATTGTTGTAACTTTGTAAATTTTGTGTCTGTATTGACTTGTTTTTAACCATGTACGTGACCTTGAGTGTTATGAAAGGCGCCTTGAAATAAAATTAATTATTATTATTATTATTATTTCCTATCGTTTGAATCAAGTCTTCCTCCAATCTCTTGTTCCCTATTTTCCAGTCTCGTGCAGTCAGAGTCTGAGCTCCCGTCCTTCCTGTCTCAAAGGCAGCAGGCGCGCTCCCTGGCCGAGGAGCTCCAGCACCAGACAGCCCAGCTTGCTCTGCGCTTCCCCTGGCCAGGAGCAGCTCAACGAGGGCAGACTGCCCTCCAGGCCCAGGGTCTGCTGGACCAGACCGAAGCTTTGGGGCCGACCTTCTCCGCCCTGCGAGCCCAGAGGAAGGAGCTGGCCCGCCGCACCAAGGACCCCATCTGGGAAGACCCTTCCTGGGCCGCGCTGGAGGACTGCCAGCCCTCGCTGGTCAAAGAGCTCAATGTAGGTAGACTGAAGCTGAATGTTTTTGTTTCTGACTTTAAGCTTCACAATCCAATTAATCACTTAATCACTTTCCCCTTAACCAGGGGCTGTGTTTAAGCCTTGAGGACGGTGTGTGTAGAGAGAAGAGGTGTGTCCAGTTAGTACAGGATTGCCGCCACGCTCTAGACTCCTTCCAGGAGAGGATGGCAGGATTTAAAGACCAGACGGCAGACCTGAATCAACTGAAGGCTGATGTAGTGGCCCAGGAGGTGAGATGCACCAGGATGTGTGTCAGGACACACACACACACACACACACACACACACACGCTACCTAACATAACCCTTATCACATACAAACTTTGCTCACACTGGAGCCATGCCCACACCCACCCACGCCCGCCCCCCCCTCCTCTGTCCTGGTTGCAGGATGCGCTCTCTGTCTGACCTGGAGGGCCGTCTGACCGCCCTGCGCCCGGAGCTCCAGCGCCTGACCAGTGCGTCTGCAGACCCCACGGGACCGGAGGTCACAGGTCACAGGGGCGGGGCCAGGGAGGAGCTGCAGAGCTTGTGGGAGGAGACTCGTCAGGCCGTCACAGAGAGGTAAGAGAGGAGAGACGCGGGGGAGACTAAGGGGAGAATGTGACGCGGTTGTGTGAGATTTTGTCTTCTGTCACTGAACTACAGTATATTTGACTCCACTCGTTTGCTGTTGTGTGTGCTTGTTTATTCGTGTACTTGCGCTTCCATGGGTGTTTATGTTTTGGATTTAGATTTTAGATTCATTTATTTGCAGGTGAACATCTAGAAAACCCCTAAGGGCTTATAAAATCGATGTCACCTCTAAATCATTGGTACATAATCATTAGTAAAATAAATAACTGTGTGATGACTGTCCGTGTGTGTATTTAATAATGTAATTTGTGTGTGTGTGTGTGTGTGTGTGTGTGTGTGTCCGTGTGTGCGTCCGTGTCCGTGTGTGTGTGTGTGTTTATTTGCTTGTGTATGATAAGATCACCCTCTAATCTCACGGTGTGTGTTCTCTATGGAGGCTGGCCCAGTGCCGGGACCTGGCAGAGCTGCTGAAGAGGTTCCAGAGCGTCCGTAGTGACCTGAGCAGCACCTTACAGAGGGCAGAGCGCACCATCGCTCAACAGGCCTCCTACATGGGCAAAGTCAACCTGCAGAGACTCCTCACTAAGGTAGCGTTCACTTTCATTAAAGGAGTAGTCAAGGGAAAATGCATGTTTAGCCCTGTTTTAAGGTTACTTATGTTAACTTATACTTATGTTTGTCTTTGAAATTGAGAGTTTAACATGTTTTTTGAATGATTTTTCACAGTGCCCACCCACATCCATTGTATGACCAAAACGATGGTAGAGCAATTATCAGACTTTCTCTCAAAGTGCTAGCTTTGTCAACGTTTTGATCTGAACCATTGTATATGATCATAAGTAACCTTAAAACAGGGCTAAACATGCATTTTGCCTTTACTACTCCTTTAACTAAGTCATTCGCCGTTGTGTGGACTCTGATGATAAGGATTCTCAGAACAGGAACATGTCGTGGATCTACAAGCTGCTAGTAAACATCCTCAGTGAAGTCTGACCACTGTGGAGAACACTCATGGTGTTAACGCGCTGTATCCAGTTGGAACCACTAGATGGCAGCAGACTCTCATTTTCTTTTTCCTAAATAATAACACTTTTTTTTTGTGGAAATGTGTATGCCTGAGTGGGCATTACTTTATGTGTGTGAATGTACTCACTTTGTTAGTTTGATAGGTATGTATCAATGTATGTGTCTATTTATGAGCACTTGTTTTTGTTCAGGTGCATGCCAGCAGGGCGGAGCTGTGTGTTTATGAAAGCTTGTTTTTGTTCAGGTGCATGCCAGCAAGGCGGAGCTGTGTGAACTTGGAGACGGGGTGGAGGAGATCCGCAGCATCTGCAGACAACTGCAGACACAGCTGCGCAAGATCCCCGACTGCGCAGACGCCCCCTTCGACAGCGAGGCGGCCGCGCTCATGGACCGCTGGCTGGATGTGAGTTCGCCCTGCCTCGCCCCGCCCTGCTCTGCCCCGCCCCACCCTGCCCCGCCCTACCCCGCCCCGCCCCACCCTGCCCCGCCACACCCTGGACCCTGACACCTTCTCTCTCTCAGTTACTCTCTTACTCTCTTAAGCACCTACTGTATTCTAGATTGCTATTCTTGCACTTTGCCTTTAGCACTAGATTATGCTCTTAGTCACTTGTTTTAGAAAGTAGAGGCACTTGTGAGTTCTGGTGAGTAGTAGTACATTGGCTTTTCCTACGTTAAATGCAATTATTGTTAGTCTCTTTGGATAAAAGTGTCTGCTAAATGACTGTAATCTAATGTAATGTCTTACAGCCTTGTCAGTTGCAGTTTGTATGTGTTGTTTGTTTATATTTTATGGTATGTTTGTGCAAGTTTGAGCCATTGAGTGTTGTTCCAAATGTAACTGTCAATATAATACTTTGGTTACAAGTATTTGGGGACAAGTTAGATGTTGGAGGAAATGGCCGTGGAATTACTTGGTGGCTACAGGGTGGCTACTGTACCTTGGAATTTAAGTTGTTAGAAAGACAGTTCTCTAACGTGGAATATAGATCGGATTAAAAAAACAGTGAACAGAAATATCACAGCCAGTGTAAATGGGAAATGAGATTCATGTGTTGATGAATGTCATACCAATTCGGACTCGCTATACAAATAAAGTTTGATTTGATTCGATTTGATTTGACACTGTAAGCCTAAATCAGATGTTCTCCCCCAAGGTCACGGAGAGAACGGACTCCCACCTGGACAACCTGCGTGTGGGGCTGGCTCTGTGGGAGGGGCTTCTCCAGCTGGGCGAGGAGGTGGAGAACTGGACCACCAATAAAATGGCCTCCTTTGCCCAGTCACACCCCTTCCAGAGTGAGGAGGAGGTCACGGCCATGCAGGTAAAGTCCCCCGGCCACCCTCTGCGTTTTTTGTGTTTTTTGTTTTTGTGTGATTTCATACGGTTGATTTTCATTTCATTTCATTTCAAACCTTTATTTATACTCGTAAAGCACTGTTTCCCTCATTTACAGTGTTGACAAGTTCACACAGATACACAACTAACAACGGAGCAAATACAATATTCAATAATAATATTAATAATAATTAAAAACACTAATAATTATAATAATAATTCAAAACAGTTACAGGTCGAAGTAAGATTTTAAAAGGAGTTATTTTCTTACACGCTTTGTTGGATGTTAAGGCAAAGATCCTCCGGCTGAATTGTTGAATTCTCAGTGAATTGTGTCTTTCACTTCATGCTGGGTTGTGAAGCTTACAGAGTAGTTTAGTTAGCCCGTCCCTACCTCTCCTGATCTCTGGTCCTTCCCCAGAATGAGCTCCAGGCCCAGGAAGACAACCTGGAGCGCTTCCAGCGGAGGGCCTCTGAGATCCAGGCGCTGCTGCAGAGCCAGGAGCCCCCTCTAGAACTCCAGGTGGGTGAGACGAGGGTCGGCCTCAGGAAATAGGAAGGGCCTGGGAGAGTCTGGAGTAATATAATAATAAAATAATACAATTCTTGGTCTAACAGTCCACCATTTCTTTTACCTTGCAGTAGGCACCATTTTAGCTGTTTTTGCTCATTTATTTTTGTGAAAGTCAATTTTATCGCACCCGTTACATTACATAAGTGCTATGCAAATAGAGTTGACTCTCCTCATCCTCCTCTTCCAGGTTATCGGGACCCAAATGAGGAAGAAGATCGATCAGGTGAACGAGTTCTTCTCGGAGACTGGGGAAATCCACAGACAGTTGGTGGCAGCTAAGGGACAGGTGACCGCCAAGATGGCGGAGTGTGAGTCGTCTGTCCAGAAGATCCAGGATGCACTGGGCCACCTCGCTGCCTTGGATCCCACAGATCTCTGTACACAAATACAGGTACATTTAAAATAAAATGTAAAAAGAAGCCATTTCTAAGGCCTCATTTTATTTTCAGATTGAGAAGTACATTTACACATAGTAATGTTGTAATAATAATAATAATAATGCATTTTATTTATAAGGCGCCTTTCAAGTCACTCAAGGTCACCGTACAGGATAAAAAAGACAATAAAATATACAATAGACAAAAGATACAAAATAAAAAAATAATAAACGTCTTCTCTCTCGGCGTAGGAGCTGTCTGCACAGCTGCAGATGCAGGCGGAGCAGGCGGACGGCCTGATGGAGGAGCTGCGTCTCCTGGCCTCCGTCACCGGCCCACAGAGCCTGCAGGACCTGGCTGCAGACTGCCTGCGTCTGCAGGAGAGCGTCTGCGCAGCCCGGCAGCTTCTGGCTCTCATGACTGCGCAGGCTGAGGAGGACGTCCGGAGAATGGACAGGTACTAACAGTCACAGGTTTACACCGATTTTGGGGTTAACTCCAAAATCTGTTTGTCTAATGTGTTCAAAAATATGTTTTTCTATTTTTATCTTGCGAAACCCTACAGTATATGAAAGATGTGAAATGTTATGCTAATTTTCCAGCTGTTCACTTTCTCAAAAAAAGACTTCTAAGTATATGCACATGGCCACTGACTGCAGACTTTGCACAGACCATAACACCATACTGCTTCAAGTTCAGTTCCATGTCATTTCATGAATGACGGGTCGTGAAACAAGTTAATCCTGCTCTCTCGAGTTCAGGATGCATTCTTTGTGAGGGTTTGGTTTTGGGACCCAGGCGCAACAGGAAAGGAGGAGGCAAGGAACGGTAAAGCCCGGAGGGGCGATTTAATAAGATCAAAAAGGGGGATGTGGTAGTCGTACAGCCGATGGTCAGGCAGGAGCGTGGTAGTCGTACAGGCGATGGTCAGGCAGGAGCGGGGTTGTCGTACAGGCGATGGTCAGGCAGGAGCGGGGTTGTCGTACAGGCGATGGTCAGGCAGGAGCGGGGTTGTCGTACAGGCGATGTTCAGGCAGGAGCGGGGTTGTCGTACAGGCGATGGTCAGGCAGGAGCGTTGTCGTACAGGCGATGTTCAGGCAGGAGCGGGGTTGTCGTACAGGCGATGGTCAGGCAGGAGCGGGGTCGTACAGGCGGTGGTCAGGCAGGAGCGGGGTAATCGTACAGACGTGGGTCAGGCAGGAACTGGAGAGATGAGGAGGGGAGGCAGGGTGAGTGAGAGTAATCACAAACGGGGAACGGGAAAAAACACTACAAAATACGGGTAAGGAGATTCTAGGCTAGGCTATACTTTACCACAAGAGTATTATGGTAAGATCTGGCGATGAGTGGAGTGTAGACCAGGTTCTTGTAGAGGTTGAAGGTGATTGCAGAACGAGGGACAGGTGTGGTGATGATAATTGGGAACCGGTGAGTAGAGCCGCGCCAGCGTCATCGTCGGAGACGAGCGCGCCGTTCTTGTCTTTGCGCACGGGCCGATGTGCTGGGCATGTCGGGATCCGATTCTTCGTCACCGGAGAGGGAGGAGACTGCCGAGTCCGCGGAGCTGGCCGGAGACGGGGAACGCCCGGCAGTGGGGGGAAACTCCGGAGAGCCAGAGCGTTGTATGCCCGGGCTGATGCGACGTGCGGTAGAGCGCGTAGGACGCCCCGAGCGCGCAGCGGGCCCAGAGGGGAGAGAGGGAGACGGTTGTGGAGGCGAGGGCATGCGAGCCGTAACATTCTTCTTCCTAATCTCTCCGCTCAACCTGAATGTTACTGCAGTTTGTAAGTGGGTGTGTCGACTAACGAGAATTCCCACGTGTGCTAGTCTGCAGAAGCAGTGTGAGAGTCTAGAGCAGTGGTTGAAAGCGTCAGAACCGAAAGCAGAGGAAGGAGAGGACCTTCGTCGCCTGCAAAAGGAAGTACTCGAGCACAGGTAAACAATCTATCAAAAGTCTTTTCATTTCTCATTTCATATTTTATGCATATCCTACATCACGCATGTATATCCTGTGATGAAAATAATATTAGAATCGAAATTATACTAGTCACACATTGCAAGATTGTATGGCCTCCTCACACACAGACTTGACCATCTTCAATTTCCCTTGCAGTGAGCAGGCGGAGGCCCTTGTTGATCTGGTGACATCGTTACACAGAAGCACACTCAAGGGGTCGTCCTTCCTTCAGCACGCTGGCAGGCTACTGGAGCGCTTCCGCAGTCTCCAGACCAGCATACTCGCCTCCGAAGCCGATCAGAGATCTCTTGCTGCTGAGACCCAGGTCTTCCAGACGCTGGCAAGAGACACCGGCGCCTGGTTTACGGCCCTGCGACAACAGGTTGACTCTGTAGTCGATGATGGTTCGGCCACCCGTAGCCAGGCTGAACAGAAACTACTCACGGCCCAGGTGAGGGAGCTCATCCCAGGGATCATTGGTAACCATAGACCTGTTTTATGGTGAAGGGAGGCCTCTGGCTACCAATGGCACTTAATGTAAGCAACAATGAGTCTTTAAATATTAGTAACACAATACTAAGGTATTTGGTCCTTCTACAGTATGTGCATTTTCTTCAAAATATTCTAAATGGCCCATGGCAAAATAATAACAAAAAGTAATAATTGCATGTTATTATTATTATTATTATTATTGTTATTGTTATTATTAGTGTTATTATTATTATACTTTTATTATTCATTCATTCATTCATTCATTCATTCATTCATTCATTCATTCATTCATTCATTCATTTATTTATTAGTTTGTTATTTTAAATGTATCACCCCCTACCCTTTGTTGTGCTGTGCAGGCCGTGCTGAGTGTGATGTCTGAGGCCGAGTCTCGTCTGGAGGACCTGAGGTCTGCTGGACACACGCTCACTCAGCGACGGGGCTTCGGGAGGGCAGAGGTACTGGGTGTGCTTCAGACAGTCAACAGCACAGAGGAGCAGTGGAGATCTGTTCTACAGCCGGCTGAACCACATCGCAGGTTGGTGACCACATGGGATTAATGTGCAATTCTACAACGGAGAGTTTGGATACTTGATTCTGATTGGCTAGCAGCTGTGGTAAAATACTCTGTAACCCACGGCTGCGACTGCATAACAATTAGGATTAATGCGCCGTCAATCTCATCTCCGCTATCGCGTCGGGCCTAACAACGCCCCGTAGCTGTGGTAAAATTCCCTGTAACCCACTGCCTCTCGTGGTCAATTGCTTAAATATCTCACCTGGAAACACACGCTTGTGAATTTTTCTTGTATTCTATTGATGCTTCACAGGTTGATTCTGTTCTATTGATCCATCAAATAGTCATCCGCAATAGATATACCAATTAACTTCAACACAGATTATTATGATGCTACAGAGGATTACCATGCTGTATATTTTATTTTAATTTTCGTTCAACATCAGAATGTATGGGTTTGAATAAAATAATACAAGACAAGTTGCATAGTAATACAAGAGAAGTTGCAAAGTAGTGATGGGAAATTAACTCTACAAATCTGAATCTCTCTCCTCTGATGGGGCTTTCGTGTTTGTCTCCTTCCTTCTCTTACGAAGTGGTTTGCCTGTCTCTGTCTCTGAGCTGGTTGCTGGCTTCTCTTTTCCCATCATCATCGTTCCGCTCCTGCTCCTTTTGCCCGAGAAACTTGCCTCGCCCAGGATGTGGCTGGACGAGCTCAACCGGGCACCTTCAGTTTCAGAACTAAGGCCATCACTAAGCTCTCCCTGAAGTATAGAATATGAATCACTTGGCATTGGGAGGGCAGGTACATTGGAAGGTACACCCTCGCCTGAATAATATATGGGAATTGATAGGGAGGGTTTATAGATTCTTCGACTCTTCAAAGTCTTGCTGCCATTATGCTCATTCTCCTCCTGTGCCTCATAGCTGTAGTGGCCTTTTAAGGTGGTGCTCACCACTTTACAAGTGCATTGACCAAAAGTAGTGGCCTCGGGTGTCTGAGGGGGAAAGAATATCGCACTGGTGCGTCGGGTTTCTGTGCAGCTTCTTCCAGGCATATCCAGTTTGTCGTTACTCTCCTTGCGACTCTGGAAGGAAAAATTAAGTGCTTTTCTGGACTGCTTGGTCATATTTACCGAACTAAGAATGCCTTGATGTGTGGATGGTACTATGGCTGTATCATGTCCAAATGCCCTTGAAAAGGTGCTCGTCGCTGAGCTTGTTTTTAGGGGGCAGTGGGCCCTACCATCACAGGGGAAGTCCGCCTGCTGTTCCTTGGCATTGGACTCATCAATTGAATCTTCTACTCGATGCAGATTCCTCTTGTCTGTCTCCTCTTCATCGTCCCCAGTTAATATTTGGTAAGTGTATGGGGTTACGCTTCTGTCCTTTTGAAAAACCTTGCCCCTCTCGAAGGAGCGGCGGGGATCTTCATCAGACCATTGCCTGGGTGTGGAAAGCATCTTGGACTTTCCTTGAGGCACTGTTGATGGTGGTTCAGTCAGTTGCACAGGTGCAGGGAAAACACCAAACCTTTGCTCAGCCTTTTTGGATTCTGTAGGCATTTTAAACTCTTCTACAGAGTTTGCTAAGGCCCTACTGTGTTGTATAGGTTTATTGGACATCTCAATCCTTTCTCTGTGCACGGAAGATAGCCTTGCCCTTCTTCTTGGGGGTAAAGGCACCTTGAACACTACCTGAGGTTCTTGGGTCAGCTCAGTCTGTGGTTTCGGCTGAGGAGAGACCTCAGAACCATTGTGGGTCTTCAGACTCGGTTCAATCCCATGATCTGAGTCTCTCTCCTCTGATGCTTTCGTGTTTGTCTCCTTCCTTCTCTTACGAAGTGGTTTGCCTGTCTCTGTCTCTGAGCTGGTTGCTGGCTTCTCTTTTCCCCTCATCATCGTTCCGCTCCTGCTCCTTTTGCCTGAGAAACTTGCCTCGCCCAGGATGTGGCTGGATGAGCTCAACCGGGCACCTTCAGTTTCAGAACTAAGGCCATCATTAAGCTCTCCCTCAAGTATAGAATATGAATCACTTGGCATTGGGAGAGCAGGCACATTGGAAGGTACACACTTTCCTGAATAATATATGGGAATGGATAGGGAGGGTTTATAGATTCTTCGACTCTTCAAAGTCTTGCTGCCATTATGCTCATTCTCCTCCTGTGCCTCATAGCTGTAGTGGCGTTTTAAGGTGGTGCTCACCACTTTACAAGTGCATTGACCAAAAGTAGTGGCCTCGGGTGTCTGAGGGGGAAAGAATATCGCACTGGTGCGTCGGGTTTCTGTGCAGCTTCTTCCAGGCATATCCAGTTTGTCGTTACTCTCCTTGCGACTCTGGAAGGAAAAATTAAGTGCTTTTCTGGACTGCTTGGTCATATTTACCGAACTAAGAATGCCTTGATGTGTGGATGGTACTATGGCTGTATCATGTCCAAATGCCCTTGAAAAGGTGCTCGTCGCTGAGCTTGTTTTTAGGGGGCAGTGGGCCCTACCATCACAGGGGAAGTCCGCCTGCTGTTCCTTGGCATTGGACTCATCAATTGAATCTTCTACTCGATGCAGATTCCTCTTGTCTGTCTCCTCTTCATCGTCCCCAGTTAATATTTGGTAAGTGTATGGGGTTACGCTTCTGTCCTTTTGGAAAACCTTGCCCCTCTCGAAGGAGCGGCGGGGATCTTCATCAGACCATTGCCTGGGTGTGGAAAGCATCTTGGACTTTCCTTGAGGCACTGTTGATGGTGGTTCAGTCAGTTGCACAGGTGCAGGGAAAACACCAAACCTTTGCTCAGCCTTTTTGGATTCTGTAGGCATTTTAAACTCTTCTACAGAGTTTGCTAAGGCCCTACTGTGTTGTATAGGTTTATTGGACATCTCAATCCTTTCTCTGTGCACAGAAGATAGCCTTGCCCTTCTTCTTGGGGGTAAAGGCACCTTGAACACTACCTGAGGTTCTTGGGTCAGCTCAGTCTGTGGTTTCGGCTGAGGAGAGACCTCAGAACCATTGTGGGTCTTCAGACTCGGTTCAATCCCATGATCTAAGTCTCTCTCCTCTGATGCTTTCGTGTTTGTCTCCTTCCTTCTCTTACGAAGTGGTTTGCCTGTCTCTGTCTCTGAGCTGGTTGCTGGCTTCTCTTTTCCCCTCATCATCGTTCCGCTCCTGCTCCTTTTGCCTGAGAAACTTGCCTCGCCCAGGATGTGGCTGGATGAGCTCAACCGGGCACCTTCAGTTTCAGAACTAAGGCCATCATTAAGCTCTCCCTCAAGTATAGAATATGAATCACTTGGCATTGGGAGAGCAGGCACATTGGAAGGTACACTTTCCTGAATAATATATGGGAATGGATAGGGAGGGTTTATAGATTCTTCGACTCTTCAAAGTCTTGCTGCCATTATGCTCATTCTCCTCCTGTGCCTCATAGCTGTAGTGGCGTTTTAAGGTGGTGCTCACCACTTTACAAGTGCATTGACCAAAAGTAGTGGCCTCGGGTGTCTGAGGGGGAAAGAATATCGCACTGGTGCGTCGGGTTTCTGTGCAGCTTCTTCCAGGCATATCCAGTTTGTCGTTACTCTCCTTGCGACTCTGGAAGGAAAAATTAAGTGCTTTTCTGGACTGCTTGGTCATATTTACCGAACTAAGAATGCCTTGATGTGTGGATGGTACTATGGCTGTATCATGTCCAAATGCCCTTGAAAAGGTGCTCGTCGCTGAGCTTGTTTTTAGGGGGCAGTGGGCCCTACCATCACAGGGGAAGTCCGCCTGCTGTTCCTTGGCATTGGACTCATCAATTGAATCTTCTACTCGATGCAGATTCCTCTTGTCTGTCTCCTCTTCATCGTCCCCAGTTAATATTTGGTAAGTGTATGGGGTTACGCTTCTGTCCTTTTGAAAAACCTTGCCCCTCTCGAAGGAGCGGCGGGGATCTTCATCAGACCATTGCCTGGGTGTGGAAAGCATCTTGGACTTTCCTTGAGGCACTGTTGATGGTGGTTCAGTCAGTTGCACAGGTGCAGGGAAAACACCAAACCTTTGCTCAGCCTTTTTGGATTCTGTAGGCATTTTAAACTCTTCTACAGAGTTTGCTAAGGCCCTACTGTGTTGTATAGGTTTATTGGACATCTCAATCCTTTCTCTGTGCACCGAAGATAGCCTTGCCCTTCTTCTTGGGGGTAAAGGCACCTTGAACACTACCTGAGGTTCTTGGGTCAGCTCAGTCTGTGGTTTCGGCTGAGGAGAGACCTCAGAACCATTGTGGGTCTTCAGACTCGGTTCAATCCCATGATCTGAGTCTCTCTCCTCTGATGCTTTCGTGTTTGTCTCCTTCCTTCTCTTACGAAGTGGTTTGCCTGTCTCTGTCTCTGAGCTGGTTGCTGGCTTCTCTTTTCCCCTCATCATCGTTCCGCTCCTGCTCCTTTTGCCTGAGAAACTTGCCTCGCCCAGGATGTGGCTGGATGAGCTCAACCGGGCACCTTCAGTTTCAGAACTAAGGCCATCATTAAGCTCTCCCTCAAGTATAGAATATGAATCACTTGGCATTGGGAGAGCAGGCACATTGGAAGGTACACACTTTCCTGAATAATATATGGGAATGGATAGGGAGGGTTTATAGATTCTTCGACTCTTCAAAGTCTTGCTGCCATTATGCTCATTCTCCTCCTGTGCCTCATAGCTGTAGTGGCGTTTTAAGGTGGTGCTCACCACTTTACAAGTGCATTGACCAAAAGTAGTGGCCTCGGGTGTCTGAGGGGGAAAGAATATCGCACTGGTGCGTCGGGTTTCTGTGCAGCTTCTTCCAGGCATATCCAGTTTGTCGTTACTCTCCTTGCGACTCTGGAAGGAAAAATTAAGTGCTTTTCTGGACTGCTTGGTCATATTTACCGAACTAAGAATGCCTTGATGTGTGGATGGTACTATGGCTGTATCATGTCCAAATGCCCTTGAAAAGGTGCTCGTCGCTGAGCTTGTTTTTAGGGGGCAGTGGGCCCTACCATCACAGGGGAAGTCCGCCTGCTGTTCCTTGGCATTGGACTCATCAATTGAATCTTCTACTCGATGCAGATTCCTCTTGTCTGTCTCCTCTTCATCGTCCCCAGTTAATATTTGGTAAGTGTATGGGGTTACGCTTCTGTCCTTTTGAAAAACCTTGCCCCTCTCGAAGGAGCGGCGGGGATCTTCATCAGACCATTGCCTGGGTGTGGAAAGCATCTTGGACTTTCCTTGAGGCACTGTTGATGGTGGTTCAGTCAGTTGCACAGGTGCAGGGAAAACACCAAACCTTTGCTCAGCCTTTTTGGATTCTGTAGGCATTTTAAACTCTTCTACAGAGTTTGCTAAGGCCCTACTGTGTTGTATAGGTTTATTGGACCTCTCAATCCTTTCTCTGTGCACAGAAGATAGCCTTGCCCTTCTTCTTGGGGGTAAAGGCACCTTGAACACTACCTGAGGTTCTTGGGTCAGCTCAGTCTGTGGTTTCGGCTGAGGAGAGACCTCAGAACCATTGTGGGTCTTCAGACTCGGTTCAATCCCATGATCTGAGTCTCTCTCCTCTGATGGGGCTTTCGTGTTTGTCTCCTTCCTTCTCTTACGAAGTGGTTTGCCTGTCTCTGTCTCTGAGCTGGTTGCTGGCTTCTCTTTTCCCCTCATCATCGTTCCGCTCCTGCTCCTTTTGCCTGAAAAACTTGCCTCGCCCAGGATGTGGCTGGATGAGCTCAACCGGGCACCTTCAGTTTCAGAACTAAGGCCATCATTAAGCTCTCCCTCAAGTATAGAATATGAATCACTTGGCATTGGGAGAGCAGGCACATTGGAAGGTACACACTTGCCTGAATAATATATGGGAATGGATAGGGAGGGTTTATAGATTCTTCGACTCTTCAAAGTCTTGCTGCCATTATGCTTATTCTCCTCCTGTGCCTCATAGCTGTAGTGGCGTTTTAAGGTGGTGCTCACCACTTTACAAGTGCATTGACCAAAAGTAGTGGCCTCGGGTGTCTGAGGGGGAAAGAATATCGCACTGGTGCGTCGGGTTTCTGTGCAGCTTCTTCCAGGCATATCCAGTTTGTCATTACTCTCCTTGCGACTCTGGAAGGAAAAATTAAGTGCTTTTCTGGACTGCTTGGTCATATTTACAGAACTAAGAATGCCTTGATGTGTGGATGGTACTATGGCTGTATCATGTCCAAATGCCCTTGAAAAGGTGCTCGTCGCTGAGCTTGTTTTTAGGGGGCAGTGGGCCCTACCATCACAGGGGAAGTCCGCCTGCTGTTCCTTGGCATTGGACTCATCAATTGAATCTTCTACTCGATGCAGATTCCTCTTGTCTGTCTCCTCTTCATCGTCCCCAGTTAATATTTGGTAAGTGTATGGGGTTACGCTTCTGTCCTTTTGAAAAACCTTGCCCCTCTCGAAGGAGCGGCGGGGATCTTCATCAGACCATTGCCTGGGTGTGGAAAGCATCTTGGACTTTCCTTGAGGCACTGTTGATGGTGGTTCAGTCAGTTGCACAGGTGCAGGGAAAACACCAAACCTTTGCTCAGCCTTTTTGGATTCTGTAGGCATTTTAGACTCTTCTATAGAGTTTGCTAAGGCCCTACTGTGTTGTATAGGTTTATTGGACATCTCAATCCTTTCTCTGTGCACAGAAGATAGCCTTGCCCTGCTTCTTGGGGGTAAAGGCACCTTGAACACTACCTGAGGTTCTTGGGTCAGCTCAGTCTGTGGTTTCGGCTGAGGAGAGACCTCAGAACCATTGTGGGTCTTCAGACTCGGTTCAATCCCATGATCATGCTCAGGATACCTCTCATTCATTTGCTGGTGTTTAATAGGTGGCTGAAAAACGCCATGGGTCTCTGTTGGCAACCTAGTCCCTTGTCTGGTCATTGTAGGCCTTTCAAATACATGCCATGTGTTTTGAGATGCCAGAGACTCTTGGGGGGATTGAAGGAGCTCCTCGATATATTTGGGCTCAACAGGTCTTGAGCACACGTCAGTCCTTTGCATGGGTCCACAGCACAGCTTAACCCTTTCAGTGTGTCCAGAAGACGGTTTTGAAGCGCTTTTTGGTGGGAGAGGAATTTTTAAAATGCTGTCTGCCTCTTGAGCAGATTCACTATTTTCACTTGGCGGAGCAGTGGCGTCCAGATTCCTTTTAAGCCACCGTTTGTTCTTGAGACACCGCACATGCTGCTGACTAATTCCTTGGCCGGAATCAGAGCAGTGCTCAGTCCATTGCTGATGTTCAACCGAAAGTTCAGTTGTTCGTCCTGACTCGCAAGATGGCTCAAGAGATGACTCAACCACTTGTTCATGTTTAGGAGATAACTCCATCCCTGGAGTGGGTTCTGGGGAAACATCAGGAGATAACTCCATCCCTGGAGTGGGTTCTGGGGGAACTTCAGGAGATAACTCTATCCCTGGAGTGGGTTCTGAGGAAACTTTAGGAGATAACTCCATCCCTGGAGTGGGTTCTGGGGAAACTTCAGGAGATAACTCTGTCCCTGGAGTGGGTTCTGGGGAAACTTCAGGAGATAACTCTATCCCTGGAGTGGGTTCTGGGGGAACTTCAGGAGATAACTCCATCCCTGGAGTGGGTTCTGGGGAAACTTCAGGAGATAACTCCATCCCTGGAGTGGGTTCTGGGGGAACTTCAGGAGTTAACTCCATCCCTGGAGTGGGCTCTGGGGAAAACTGAGTGCCTTGGTCGGGATCTGGAGAAACATACGGTTGGTGTTTGATCTTAATGGAAATTTCAAATCCTACCTCAGTGTTTGGATAGGAATCCTGAAACTGCCCAATCCCATCCATGCACCCTGTGGAACACACACTTTGCTTCGATGTGAGATGTGGCTTGAATTCTCCATGGGACTCTTGAACTGGCTCAACATGTTGTTCAGGCTCACCGGAATCACTAACAGCTTTCCATTCATTTTCTAATTCTATCAGTTGCATGTGCTCAGAACAATGATCACTCTCTTGTGATTGCTTGATCACATCTTGAGGTTCTACTGACATTGCAGATGGAGATTCTTGCTCAGACTTGCTGGGCATTTCAGAAACTTCCCAGGAGATTGGATATTGCTTAGTACAGTGTTGGTGTTCTGTACAGTGTGTGGTTTTTGGAGATGATTGCTTTGTCAGTCTGCACTCAGTAGATACATCGACCTCTTGATAGATAGGTAACACTTCAATCCCTTGTTTGCTTTTGGGAAAAGGCCCAATCTCTGGCCATTGGTCAGAGGATTCCATCTCTTGCCAGGCTTCTGGAGAATACTTGAGCTCTGCTTCAGACTTTTCACACGGGGTAGCAGGTTGCTCAAGCACACGGGACATATCAAATAATTGTGAAGAGATTGAAGTGGTCTCTGTGCATCTGTTGTGGTCAAGGGATGACTCATGCCTATCCTCTTGCTTGGCCAGTAACTCAATTCCTTGATGGTGTTCTGTGGAAGGCTTAGTCCCTGTGTAGGGTACAGGATTCTCTTCAGTCTGTTTCAGCTCAGTCTGTGCTTCGGGCAGAGTGGATACCTCCAACACTTCCCAGGAACAGGGGGGCATCTCCATACCTTCACTCTCTAGGCATGTTTCAGTTCCCTGCTGTTTTTTGGTTTCATTTGAAATTCCTTCTCCCAGTGATAGAGTGCCGTGGTGTTCGCTGCCCTTGCACTCGAGGGCTGGAGGTTGTGGAGAGACATCAGACATTGAGTCCTGATTTTCTTCATCACTCTCCACAATACAAGAAGAAGATGAAGCCAGGGGGCTGTTTGGGAATTGAGGAGATCCTTCCGATGAAGACGAGTCAAGTTCTTCAAAGCAGTCCATGTAGACATCACTCTCCACAATACAAGAAGAAGATGAAGCCAGGGGGCTGTTTGGGAATTGAGGAGATCCTTCCGATGAAGACGAGTCAAGTTCTTCAAAGCAGTCCATGTAGACTGAGGCGGGAGAAAGACATTCCTCTTCCTCAAGCTCCTCCAGTGCCTCCACATAGGGGGGGTCACTCATCTCCATCCCTGTGGGTGTAAGGGGAGAGAGACCGTCCTTCTGTGGGTGTTCTAGCCAGAGATCAACAGTGAGCATGTCTTCAGGATTTTCACCATCCAGAAATAGAAAAGGGAAACGTGTGTCCAGTCCGGACGGGCTTTCTGTGGAGGTCAGACAGGCAGGTGCAACAGGCCTTGAGGTTGTTTTTATTCTGGAGGTATCACCTGTAGGTCTCTCCTGTGTTTGGTCAGGTGCAGCATTGTTGTCTAGCTGGTGCAGGGAATATCCGACAGGATGCTTGCAGCTGGGATCCAAATTGTTACAACAATGGCTATGAAGAGAAGCAGGATCAGAGTTGTTTGGTGTAGTAGTGTGTTGAGCACACCCTCGATTTTGCCTGCACTCTGTCAAAAAAAAAAAAGAATGTGTGATGAGTTAAAAGCATGCAGGCTCAATATTTTTTATTTTGTCAGGAGAACATACAGTATACATATGTAAGTGGTTTAAAGTATGGAGTTTAATGGGACACATTTTAATTACACTAGATTTCTCTCAGTGACCTCTTGCTCCATATCTACTCTGTTTTGCTCACCTCTCAGGTCACAACAGCTGTAAACTTGGCAGTTTGAGTACAGCAGACAAGTAATGCAAAGCGTGAAGAAAATATTTAGACTGTTCATTTCTGCTCCCATGCTGTTTGGCAGTAAAATCAATGCACACTGATTTAAGGTACCATCATTGAAAGGTGGTTGTAGATAGTAACCTGATTATAAATACATGTTCTCACAGGGTAGACCAACTGCAGTACACCCATCAAACAAACACAGTAACCTGGACTTACAGTTCTGGTGGGTGTTGAGGCCTATTAGAATAGCAGTGCCCATCCTTTCTGCTACTGGTTTTCTATTGCATTTCCCACAAAGAGCTTCATTCCACTCTTTAATCCATTTAATCTAAGTTAGTCTGAACAAAATGTTTCCATGCCAGGACCATGACTACTGTATAAGCAAAACGATATGGTATGGTATAGCCTACACATTGTGATCCAAATGTTAATTTGATTAATTTCAAGCGGTGTCGTAACACTTTGTATGCTATTGACTCTTCTTTATTGAAAAACTTTCAATACAGCCTACACTACAGCACAAATGGGAGTGGTGTTGTACTGTACATACCTGAACAATCTACATGGTGCCTATGGATTACAGGATCCATTTTGTTGAAAAATCCTTTCTTAGTTGAGTAATTCCATTTAGTTTTTTTGTTGTTGTGCTAAAAAATCAATATTACCTGGTAGGTTAGTTTTAGTAATTACTTTGATGTCACTCTGGCAATTTTCTTGACTGGTCCTTGACTAATGACATCATAATGTCACTCACTTTGTCCTTGTCCTGTGACATGGATTCAGTCATAATGACAAACTGAGTGATGTCATAGAGTAAATAGGATTACATAATATATTATTACTATGGCAGTAATAACTACATTTTGTTGTTATGAAATGCAATAACAAAAGTTATTAGCATCTTTAGTTTATAATAGCCTACCTGCATGTTATGAAATTAAACATTTTAATATTGTGTACAGAGTAGGTGCAACAATAGTGTCTAATGTCACTCTCTGTACATCTAATTCATTTACTTTTGAGACAATCTATCCTGGTTGATCTAGTAGTAGTGAGCAAGCTAGTCAACTCCAACGTGAGGTCAGGATTTGTAGCCTAATTGTGATCAGCTGCTTTTCAAGCAGCGCCCCCCCCATCTCCAACTAGGACTAGTGCAGAAGTGAAAGTGAAGTTTACAGCAGAAAAGTTCTGTTTCGAATGGTACCTTTGATTCAACATTTGGCTCTTGATAGCACAGGAGAGCATACTGAGACTGAGACTTTTGCATAATCCTGCTAACAAACAAACAAACAACCAAGAAACCTCTCGTGGTCCCGCCCCGTGATTCAGACCCACTCCAAGATTTAATGGATTCTAAGTTGAATCATGCTACACCCTTCCTTCAAGATTCGTGAAAATCGGTCGAGTAGTTTTTCCATAATCCTGCTAACAAATAAACAAACACAAGAACACACGCTACAGAAAACATGACCTCTCACCCTGCGCTGTCTCTGGGGCGGAGGTAATTACCAGACAAGAGAAGTAACCACAGGCTTATAGAAATCACAGATCACAGCTTATTTGAGTTTCTGCAGAAATGAATACCAGCGCTGTAATGAGCCTATCACAATCAATCAATCAATCAATCAATCAATCAAAGCTTTATTTGTATAGCGCATTTCATACCCAGAGGCAACACAATGCGCTTTACAGAGAACAAGGGAGGTGGGCATACGACCCACCTCTACATATTCCAGAGGGAAGCAAAAAAACAGCAGCTTCATACTGCCTGGAGACGTATGATTAACAGATGTAAAAGCAACTCAAGGTTACTCAGTGAGTGTCAGCTCAGCTCAGAGATTACATTGATCTAATATCTGCAATCACACACTAATGACAGTGCCAGATGCCAATTTAATGTTGGCGGCTGGTAAAAAGAAAAAGAAAAAGAAAAAAAAGTGTTAACCCTTTTTCATGCATGATGGCTGTTGCTGGGTGAACGCTGGCGCATGTAGCTGCCACTGCCCTACACATCTTAAAAAATAAAAAAATAAAAAGTTTTCCACTTTTCTTTTATGCTAATTGACACATTTGGGATTTTTTGGATTGATATTTATAACTGTTTTGTTATTGTTGTAACTTTGTAAATTTTGTGTCTGTATTTACTTGTTTTTAACCATGTACGTGACCTTGAGTGTTATGAAAGGCGCCTTGAAATAAAATTCATTATTATTATTATTATTATTTCCTATCGTTTGAATCAAGTCTTCCTCCAATCTCTTGTTCCCTCTTTTCCAGTCTCGTGCAGTCAGAGTCTGAGCTCCCGTCCTTCCTGTCTCAAAGGCAGCAGGCGCGCTCCCTGGCCGAGGAGCTCCAGCACCAGACAGCCCAGCTTGCTCTGCGCTTCCCCTGGCCAGGAGCAGCTCAACGAGGGCAGACTGCCCTCCAGGCCCAGGGTCTGCTGGACCAGACCGAAGCTTTGGGGCCGACCTTCTCCGCCCTGCGAGCCCAGAGGAAGGAGCTGGCCCGCCGCACCAAGGACCCCATCTGGGAAGACCCTTCCTGGGCCGCGCTGGAGGACTGCCAGCCCTCGCTGGTCAAAGAGCTCAATGTAGGTAGACTGAAGCTGAATGTTTTTGTTTCTGACTTTAAGCTTCACAATCCAATTAATCACTTAATCACTTTCCCCTTAACCAGGGGCTGTGTTTAAGCCTTGAGGACGGTGTGTGTAGAGAGAAGAGGTGTGTCCAGTTAGTACAGGATTGCCGCCACGCTCTAGACTCCTTCCAGGAGAGGATGGCAGGATTTAAAGACCAGACGGCAGACCTGAATCAACTGAAGGCTGATGTAGTGGCCCAGGAGGTGAGATGCACCAAGATGTGTGTCAGGACACACACACACACACACACACACACACGCTACCTAACATAACCCTTATCACATACAAACTTTGCTCACACTGGAGCCATGCCCACACCCACCCACGCCCGCCCCCCCCTCCTCTGTCCTGGTTGCAGGATGCGCTCTCTGTCTGACCTGGAGGGCCGTCTGACCGCCCTGCGCCCGGAGCTCCAGCGCCTGACCAGTGCGTCTGCAGACCCCACGGGACCGGAGGTCACAGGTCACAGGGGCGGGGCCAGGGAGGAGCTGCAGAGCTTGTGGGAGGAGACTCGTCAGGCCGTCACAGAGAGGTAAGAGAGGAGAGACGCGGGGGAGACTAAGGGGAGAATGTGACGCGGTTGTGTGAGATTTTGTCTTCTGTCACTGAACTACAGTATATTTGACTCCACTCGTTTGCTGTTGTGTGTGCTTGTTTATTCGTGTACTTGCGCTTCCATGGGTGTTTATGTTTTGGATTTAGATTTTAGATTCATTTATTTGCAGGTGAACATCTAGAAAACCCCTAAGGGCTTATAAAATCGATGTCACCTCTAAATCATTGGTACATAATCATTAGTAAAATAAATAACTGTGTGATGACTGTCCGTGTGTGTATTTAATAATGTAATTTGTGTGTGTGTGTGTGTGTGTGTGTGTGTGTGTGTGTGTCCGTGTGTGCGTCCGTGTCCGTGTGTGTGTGTGTGTTTATTTGCTTGTGTATGATAAGATCACCCTCTAATCTCACGGTGTGTGTTCTCTATGGAGGCTGGCCCAGTGCCGGGACCTGGCAGAGCTGCTGAAGAGGTTCCAGAGCGTCCGTAGTGACCTGAGCAGCACCTTACAGAGGGCAGAGCGCACCATCGCTCAACAGGCCTCCTACATGGGCAAAGACAACCTGCAGAGACTCCTCACTAAGGTAGCGTTCACTTTCATTAAAGGAGTAGTCAAGGGAAAATGCATGTTTAGCCCTGTTTTAAGGTTACTTATGTTAACTTATACTTATGTTTGTCTTTGAAATTGAGAGTTTAACATGTTTTTTGAATGATTTTTCACGGTGCCCACCCACATCCATTGTATGACCAAAACGATGGTAGAGCAATTATCAGACTTTCTCTCAAAGTGCTAGCTTTGTCAACGTTTTGATCTGAACCATTGTATATGATCATAAGTAACCTTAAAACAGGGCTAAACATGCATTTTGCCTTTACTACTCCTTTAACTAAGTCATTCGCCGTTGTGTGGACTCTGATGATAAGGATTCTCAGAACAGGAACATGTCGTGGATCTACAAGCTGCTAGTAAACATCCTCAGTGAAGTCTGACCACTGTGGAGAACACTCATGGTGTTAACGCGCTGTATCCAGTTGGAACCACTAGATGGCAGCAGACTCTCATTTTCTTTTTCCTAAATAATAACACTTTTTTTTTGTGGAAATGTGTATGCCTGAGTGGGCATTACTTTATGTGTGTGAATGTACTCACTTTGTTAGTTTGATAGGTATGTATCAATGTATGTGTCTATTTATGAGCACTTGTTTTTGTTCAGGTGCATGCCAGCAGGGCGGAGCTGTGTGTTTATGAAAGCTTGTTTTTGTTCAGGTGCATGCCAGCAAGGCGGAGCTGTGTGAACTTGGAGACGGGGTGGAGGAGATCCGCAGCATCTGCAGACAACTGCAGACACAGCTGCGCAAGATCCCCGACTGCGCAGACGCCCCCTTCGACAGCGAGGCGGCCGCGCTCATGGACCGCTGGCTGGATGTGAGTTCGCCCTGCCTCGCCCCGCCCTGCTCTGCCCCGCCCCACCCTGCCCCGCCCTACCCCGCCCCGCCCCACCCTGCCCCGCCACACCCTGGACCCTGACACCTTCTCTCTCTCAGTTACTCTCTTACTCTCTTAAGCACCTACTGTATTCTAGATTGCTATTCTTGCACTTTGCCTTTAGCACTAGATTATGCTCTTAGTCACTTGTTTTAGAAAGTAGAGGCACTTGTGAGTTCTGGTGAGTAGTAGTACATTGGCTTTTCCTACGTTAAATGCAATTATTGTTAGTCTCTTTGGATAAAAGTGTCTGCTAAATGACTGTAATCTAATGTAATGTCTTACAGCCTTGTCAGTTGCAGTTTGTATGTGTTGTTTGTTTATATTTTATGGTATGTTTGTGCAAGTTTGAGCCATTGAGTGTTGTTCCAAATGTAACTGTCAATATAATACTTTGGTTACAAGTATTTGGGGACAAGTTAGATGTTGGAGGAAATGGCCGTGGAATTACTTGGTGGCTACAGGGTGGCTACTGTACCTTGGAATTTAAGTTGTTAGAAAGACAGTTCTCTAACGTGGAATATAGATCGGATTAAAAAAACAGTGAACAGAAATATCACAGCCAGTGTAAATGGGAAATGAGATTCATGTGTTGATGAATGTCATACCAATTCGGACTCGCTATACAAATAAAGTTTGATTCGATTTGATTTGACACTGTAAGCCTAAATCAGATGTTCTCCCCCAAGGTCACGGAGAGAACGGACTCCCACCTGGACAACCTGCGTGTGGGGCTGGCTCTGTGGGAGGGGCTTCTCCAGCTGGGCGAGGAGGTGGAGAACTGGACCACCAATAAAATGGCCTCCTTTGCCCAGTCACACCCCTTCCAGAGTGAGGAGGAGGTCACGGCCATGCAGGTAAAGTCCCCCGGCCACCCTCTGCGTTTTTTGTGTTTTTTGTTTTTGTGTGATTTCATACGGTTGATTTTCATTTCATTTCATTTCAAACCTTTATTTATACTCGTAAAGCACTGTTTCCCTCATTTACAGTGTTGACAAGTTCACACAGATACACAACTAACAACGGAGCAAATACAATATTCAATAATAATATTAATAATAATTAAAAACACTAATAATTATAATAATAATTCAAAACAGTTACAGGTCGAAGTAAGATTTTAAAAGGAGTTATTTTCTTACACGCTTTGTTGGATGTTAAGGCAAAGATCCTCCGGCTGAATTGTTGAATTCTCAGTGAATTGTGTCTTTCACTTCATGCTGGGTTGTGAAGCTTACAGAGTAGTTTAGTTAGCCCGTCCCTACCTCTCCTGATCTCTGGTCCTTCCCCAGAATGAGCTCCAGGCCCAGGAAGACAACCTGGAGCGCTTCCAGCGGAGGGCCTCTGAGATCCAGGCGCTGCTGCAGAGCCAGGAGCCCCCTCTAGAACTCCAGGTGGGTGAGACGAGGGTCGGCCTCAGGAAATAGGAAGGGCCTGGGAGAGTCTGGAGTAATATAATAATAAAATAATAAAATTCTTGGTCTAACAGTCCACCATTTCTTTTACCTTGCAGTAGGCACCATTTTAGCTGTTTTTGCTCATTTATTTTTGTGAAAGTCAATTTTATCGCACCCGTTACATTACATAAGTGCTATGCAAATAGAGTTGACTCTCCTCATCCTCCTCTTCCAGGTTATCGGGACCCAAATGAGGAAGAAGATCGATCAGGTGAACGAGTTCTTCTCGGAGACTGGGGAAATCCACAGACAGTTGGTGGCAGCTAAGGGACAGGTGACCGCCAAGATGGCGGAGTGTGAGTCGTCTGTCCAGAAGATCCAGGATGCACTGGGCCACCTCGCTGCCTTGGATCCCACAGATCTCTGTACACAAATACAGGTACATTTAAAATAAAATGTAAAAAGAAGCCATTTCTAAGGCCTCATTTTATTTTCAGATTGAGAAGTACATTTACACATAGTAATGTTGTAATAATAATAATAATAATGCATTTTATTTATAAGGCGCCTTTCAAGTCACTCAAGGTCACCGTACAGGATAAAAAAGACAATAAAATATACAATAGACAAAAGATACAAAATAAAAAAATAATAAACGTCTTCTCTCTCGGCGTAGGAGCTGTCTGCACAGCTGCAGATGCAGGCGGAGCAGGCGGACGGCCTGATGGAGGAGCTGCGTCTCCTGGCCTCCGTCACCGGCCCACAGAGCCTGCAGGACCTGGCTGCAGACTGCCTGCGTCTGCAGGAGAGCGTCTGCGCAGCCCGGCAGCTTCTGGCTCTCACGACTGCGCAGGCTGAGGAGGACGTCCGGAGAATGGACAGGTACTAACAGTCACAGGTTTACACCGATTTTGGGGTTAACTCCAAAATCTGTTTGTCTAATGTGTTCAAAAATATGTTTTTCTATTTTTATCTTGCGAAACCCTACAGTATATGAAAGATGTGAAATGTTATGCTAATTTTCCAGCTGTTCACTTTCTCAAAAAAAGACTTCTAAGTATATGCACATGGCCACTGACTGCAGACTTTGCACAGACCATAACACCATACTGCTTCAAGTTCAGTTCCATGTCATTTCATGAATGACGGGTCGTGAAACAAGTTAATCCTGCTCTCTCGAGTTCAGGATGCATTCTTCTTCCTAATCTCTCCGCTCAACCTGAATGTTACTGCAGTTTGTAAGTGGGTGTGTCGACTAATGAGAATTCCCACGTGTGCTAGTCTGCAGAAGCAGTGTGAGAGTCTAGAGCAGTGGTTGAAAGCGTCAGAACCGAAAGCAGAGGAAGGAGAGGACCTTCGTCGCCTGCAAAAGGAAGTACTCGAGCACAGGTAAACAATCTATCAAAAGTCTTTTCATTTCTCATCTCATATTTCATATTTTATGCATATCCTACATCACGCATGTATATCCTGTGATGAAAATAATATTAGAATCGAAATTATACTAGTCACACATTGCAAGATTGTATGGCCTCCTCACACACAGACTTGACCATCTTCAATTTCCCTTGCAGTGAGCAGGCGGAGGCCCTTGTTGATCTGGTGACATCGTTACACAGAAGCACACTCAAGGGGTCGTCCTTCCTTCAGCACGCTGGCAGGCTACTGGAGCGCTTCCGCAGTCTCCAGACCAGCATACTCGCCTCCGAAGCCGATCAGAGATCTCTTGCTGCTGAGACCCAGGTCTTCCAGACGCTGGCAAGAGACACCGGCGCCTGGTTTACGGCCCTGCGACAACAGGTTGACTCTGTAGTCGATGATGGTTCGGCCACCCGTAGCCAGGCTGAACAGAAACTACTCACGGCCCAGGTGAGGGAGCTCATCCCAGGGATCATTAGTAACCATAGACCTGTTTTATGGTGAAGGGAGGCCTCTGGCTACCAATGGCACTTAATGTAAGCAACAATGAGTCTTTAAATATTAGTAACACAATACTAAGGTATTTGGTCCTTCTACAGTATGTGCATTTTCTTCAAAATATTCTAAATGGCCCATGGCAAAATAATAACAAAAAGTAATAATTGCATGTTATTATTATTATTATTATTATTATTGTTATTATTAGTGTTATTATTATTATACTTTTATTATTCATTCATTCATTCATTCATTCATTCATTCATTCATTTATTTATTTATTTATTAGTTTGTTATTTTAAATGTATCACCCCCTACCCTTTGTTGTGCTGTGCAGGCCGTGCTGAGTGTGATGTCTGAGGCCGAGTCTCGTCTGGAGGACCTGAGGTCTGCTGGACACACGCTCACTCAGCGACGGGGCTTCGGGAGGGCAGAGGTACTGGGTGTGCTTCAGACAGTCAACAGCACAGAGGAGCAGTGGAGATCTGTTCTACAGCCGGCTGAACCACATCGCAGGTTGGTGACCACATGGGATTAATGTGCAATTCTACAACGGAGAGTTTGGATACTTGATTCTGATTGGCTAGCAGCTGTGGTAAAATACTCTGTAACCCACGGCTGCGACTGCATAACAATTAGGATTAATGCGCCGTCAATCTCATCTCCGCTATCGCGTCGGGCCTAACAACGCCCCGTAGCTGTGGTAAAATTCCCTGTAACCCACTGCCTCTCGTGGTCAATTGCTTAAATATCTCACCTGGAAACACACGCTTGTGAATTTTTCTTGTATTCTATTGATGCTTCACAGGTTGATTCTGTTCTATTGATCCATCAAATAGTCATCCGCAATAGATATACCAATTAACTTCAACACAGATTATTATGATGCTGCAGAGGATTACCATGCTGTATATTTTATTTTAATTTTCGTTCAACATCAGAATGTATGGGTTTGAATAAAATAATACAAGACAAGTTGCATAGTAATACAAGAGAAGTTGCAAAGTAGTGATGGGAAATTAACTCTACAAATCTGAATCTCTCTCCTCTGATGGGGCTTTCGTGTTTGTCTCCTTCCTTCTCTTACGAAGTGGTTTGCCTGTCTCTGTCTCTGAGCTGGTTGCTGGCTTCTCTTTTCCCATCATCATCGTTCCGCTCCTGCTCCTTTTGCCCGAGAAACTTGCCTCGCCCAGGATGTGGCTGGACGAGCTCAACCGGGCACCTTCAGTTTCAGAACTAAGGCCATCACTAAGCTCTCCCTCAAGTATAGAATATGAATCACTTGGCATTGGGAGGGCAGGTACATTGGAAGGTACACCCTCGCCTGAATAATATATGGGAATTGATAGGGAGGGTTTATAGATTCTTCGACTCTTCAAAGTCTTGCTGCCATTATGCTCATTCTCCTCCTGTGCCTCATAGCTGTAGTGGCGTTTTAAGGTGGTGCTCACCACTTTACAAGTGCATTGACCAAAAGTAGTGGCCTCGGGTGTCTGAGGGGGAAAGAATATCGCACTGGTGCGTCGGGTTTCTGTGCAGCTTCTTCCAGGCATATCCAGTTTGTCGTTACTCTCCTTGCGACTCTGGAAGGAAAAATTAAGTGCTTTTCTGGACTGCTTGGTCATATTTACCGAACTAAGAATGCCTTGATGTGTGGATGGTACTATGGCTGTATCATGTCCAAATGCCCTTGAAAAGGTGCTCGTCGCTGAGCTTGTTTTTAGGGGGCAGTGGGCCCTACCATCACAGGGGAAGTCCGCCTGCTGTTCCTTGGCATTGGACTCATCAATTGAATCTTCTACTCGATGCAGATTCCTCTTGTCTGTCTCCTCTTCATCGTCCCCAGTTAATATTTGGTAAGTGTATGGGGTTACGCTTCTGTCCTTTTGAAAAACCTTGCCCCTCTCGAAGGAGCGGCGGGGATCTTCATCAGACCATTGCCTGGGTGTGGAAAGCATCTTGGACTTTCCTTGAGGCACTGTTGATGGTGGTTCAGTCAGTTGCACAGGTGCAGGGAAAACACCAAACCTTTGCTCAGCCTTTTTGGATTCTGTAGGCATTTTAAACTCTTCTACAGAGTTTGCTAAGGCCCTACTGTGTTGTATAGGTTTATTGGACATCTCAATCCTTTCTCTGTGCACAGAAGATAGCCTTGCCCTTCTTCTTGGGGGTAAAGGCACCTTGAACACTACCTGAGGTTCTTGGGTCAGCTCAGTCTGTGGTTTCGGCTGAGGAGAGACCTCAGAACCATTGTGGGTCTTCAGACTCGGTTCAATCCCATGATCTGAGTCTCTCTCCTCTGATGCTTTCGTGTTTGTCTCCTTCCTTCTCTTACGAAGTGGTTTGCCTGTCTCTGTCTCTGAGCTGGTTGCTGGCTTCTCTTTTCCCCTCATCATCGTTCCGCTCCTGCTCCTTTTGCCTGAGAAACTTGCCTCGCCCAGGATGTGGCTGGATGAGCTCAACCGGGCACCTTCAGTTTCAGAACTAAGGCCATCATTAAGCTCTCCCTCAAGTATAGAATATGAATCACTTGGCATTGGGAGAGCAGGCACATTGGAAGGTACACACTTGCCTGAATAATATATGGGAATGGATAGGGAGGGTTTATAGATTCTTCGACTCTTCAAAGTCTTGCTGCCATTATGCTCATTCTCCTCCTGTGCCTCATAGCTGTAGTGGCGTTTTAAGGTGGTGCTCACCACTTTACAAGTGCATTGACCAAAAGTAGTGGCCTCGGGTGTCTGAGGGGGAAAGAATATCGCACTGGTGCGTCGGGTTTCTGTGCAGCTTCTTCCAGGCATATCCAGTTTGTCGTTACTCTCCTTGCGACTCTGGAAGGAAAAATTAAGTGCTTTTCTGGACTGCTTGGTCATATTTACCGAACTAAGAATGCCTTGATGTGTGGATGGTACTATGGCTGTATCATGTCCAAATGCCCTTGAAAAGGTGCTCGTCGCTGAGCTTGTTTTTAGGGGGCAGTGGGCCCTACCATCACAGGGGAAGTCCGCCTGCTGTTCCTTGGCATTGGACTCATCAATTGAATCTTCTACTCGATGCAGATTCCTCTTGTCTGTCTCCTCTTCATCGTCCCCAGTTAATATTTGGTAAGTGTATGGGGTTACGCTTCTGTCCTTTTGAAAAACCTTGCCCCTCTCGAAGGAGCGGCGGGGATCTTCATCAGACCATTGCCTGGGTGTGGAAAGCATCTTGGACTTTCCTTGAGGCACTGTTGATGGTGGTTCAGTCAGTTGCACAGGTGCAGGGAAAACACCAAACCTTTGCTCAGCCTTTTTGGATTCTGTAGGCATTTTAAACTCTTCTACAGAGTTTGCTAAGGCCCTACTGTGTTGTATAGGTTTATTGGACATCTCAATCCTTTCTCTGTGCACAGAAGATAGCCTTGCCCTTCTTCTTGGGGGTAAAGGCACCTTGAACACTACCTGAGGTTCTTGGGTCAGCTCAGTCTGTGGTTTCGGCTGAGGAGAGACCTCAGAACCATTGTGGGTCTTCAGACTCGGTTCAATCCCATGATCTGAGTCTCTCTCCTCTGATGGGGCTTTCGTGTTTGTCTCCTTCCTTCTCTTACGAAGTGGTTTGCCTGTCTCTGTCTCTGAGCTGGTTGCTGGCTTCTCTTTTCCCCTCATCATCGTTCCGCTCCTGCTCCTTTTGCCTGAGAAACTTGCCTCGCCCAGGATGTGGCTGGATGAGCTCAACCGGGCACCTTCAGTTTCAGAACTAAGGCCATCATTAAGCTCTCCCTCAAGTATAGAATATGAATCACTTGGCATTGGGAGAGCAGGCACATTGGAAGGTACACACTTGCCTGAATAATATATGGGAATGGATAGGGAGGGTTTATAGATTCTTCGACTCTTCAAAGTCTTGCTGCCATTATGCTCATTCTCCTCCTGTGCCTCATAGCTGTAGTGGCGTTTTAAGGTGGTGTTCACCACTTTACAAGTGCATTGACCAAAAGTAGTGGCCTCGGGTGTCTGAGGGGGAAAGAATATCGCACTGGTGCGTCGGGTTTCTGTGCAGCTTCTTCCAGGCATATCCAGTTTGTCGTTACTCTCCTTGCGACTCTGGAAGGAAAAATTAAGTGCTTTTCTGGACTGCTTGGTCATATTTACCGAACTAAGAATGCCTTGATGTGTGGATGGTACTATGGCTGTATCATGTCCAAATGCCCTTGAAAAGGTGCTCGTCGCTGAGCTTGTTTTTAGGGGGCAGTGGGCCCTACCATCACAGGGGAAGTCCGCCTGCTGTTCCTTGGCATTGGACTCATCAATTGAATCTTCTACTCGATGCAGATTCCTCTTGTCTGTCTCCTCTTCATCGTCCCCAGTTAATATTTGGTAAGTGTATGGGGTTACGCTTCTGTCCTTTTGGAAAACCTTGCCCCTCTCGAAGGAGCGGCGGGGATCTTCATCAGACCATTGCCTGGGTGTGGAAAGCATCTTGGTCTTTCCTTGAGGCACTGTTGATGGTGGTTCAGTCAGTTGCACAGGTGCAGGGAAAACACCAAATCTTTGCTCAGCCTTTTTGGATTCTGTAGGCATTTTAAACTCTTCTACAGAGTTTGCTAAGGCCCTACTGTGTTGTATAGGTTTATTGGACATCTCAATCCTTTCTCTGTGCACAGAAGATAGCCTTGCCCTTCTTCTTGGGGGTAAAGGCACCTTGAACACTACCTGAGGTTCTTGGGTCAGCTCGGTCTGTGGTTTCGGCTGAGGAGAGACCTCAGAACCATTGTGGGTCTTCAGACTCGGTTCAATCCCATGATCATGCTCAGGATACCTCTCCTTCATTTGCTGGTGTTTAATAGGTGGCTGAAAAACGCCATGGGTCTCTGTTGGCAACCTAGTCCCTTGTCTGGTCATTGTAGGCCTTTCAAATACATGCCATGTGTTTTGAGATGCCAGAGACTCTTGGGGTGATTGAAGGAGCTCCTCGATATATTTGGGCTCAACAGGTCTTGAGCACACGTCAGTCCTTTGCATGGGTCCACAGCACAGCTTAACCCTTTCAGTGTGTCCAGAAGACGGTTTTGAAGCGCTTTTTGGTGGGAGAGGAATTTTTAAAATGCTGTCTGCCTCTTGAGCAGATTCACTATTTTCACTTGGCGGAGCAGTGGCGTCCAGATTCCTTTTAAGCCACCGTTTGTTCTTGAGACACCGCACATGCTGCTGACTAATTCCTTGGCCGAAATCAGAGCAGTGCTCAGTCCATTGCTGATGTTCAACCGAAAGTTCAGTTGTTCGTCCTGACTCGCAAGATGGCTCAAGAGATGACTCAACCACTTGTTCATGTTTAGGAGATAACTCCATCCCTGGAGTGGGTTCTGGGGAAACATCAGGAGATAACTCCATCCCTGGAGTGGGTTCTGGGGGAACTTCAGGAGATAACTCTATCCCTGGAGTGGGTTCTGAGGAAACTTTAGGAGATAACTCCATCCCTGGAGTGGGTTCTGGGGAAACTTCAGGAGATAACTCTATCCCTGGAGTGGGTTCTGGGGGAACTTCAGGAGATAACTCCATCCCTGGAGTGGGTTCTGGGGAAACTTCAGGAGATAACTCCATCCCTGGAGTGGGTTCTGGGGGAACTTCAGGAGTTAACTCCATCCCTGGAGTGGGCTCTGGGGAAAACTGAGTGCCTTGGTCGGGATCTGGAGAAACATACGGTTGGTGTTCGATCTTAATGGAAATTTCAAATCCTACCTCAGTGTTTGGATAGGAATCCTGAAACTGCCCAATCCCATCCATGCACCCTGTGGAACACACACTTTGCTTCGATGTGAGACGTGGCTTGAATTCTCCATGGGACTCTTGAACTGGCTCAACATGTTGTTCAGGCTCACCGGAATCACTAACAGCTTTCCATTCATTTTCTAATTCTATCAGTTGCATGTGCTCAGAACAATGATCACTCTCTTGTGATTGCTTGATCACATCTTGAGGTTCTACTGACATTGCAGATGGAGATTCTTGCTCAGACTTGCTGGGCATTTCAGAAACTTCCCAGGAGATTGGATATTGCTTAGTACAGTGTTGGTGTTCTGTACAGTGTGTGGTTTTTGGAGATGATTGCTTTGTCAGTCTGCACTCAGTAGATACATCGACCTCTTGATAGATAGGTAACACTTCAATCCCTTGTTTGCTTTTGGGAAAAGGCCCAATCTCTGGCCATTGGTCAGAGGATTCCATCTCTTGCCAGGCTTCTGGAGAATACTTGAGCTCTGCTTCAGACTTTTCACACGGGGTAGCAGGTTGCTCAAGCACACGGGACATATCAAATAATTGTGAAGAGATTGAAGTGGTCTCTGTGCATCTGTTGTGGTCAAGGGATGACTCATGCCTATCCTCTTGCTTGGCCAGTAACTCAATTCCTTGATGGTGTTCTGTGGAAGGCTTAGTCCCTGTGTAGGGTACAGGATTCTCTTCAGTCTGTTTCAGCTCAGTCTGTGCTTCGGGCAGAGTGGATACCTCCAACACTTCACAGGAACAGGGGGGCATCTCCATACCTTCACTCTCTAGGCATGTTTCAGTTCCCTGCTGTTTTTTGGTTTCATTTGAAATTCCTTCTCCCAGTGATAGAGTGCCGTGGTGTTCGCTGCCCTTGCACTCGAGGGCTGGAGGTTGTGGAGAGACATCAGACATTGAGTCCTGATTTTCTTCATCACTCTCCACAATACAAGAAGAAGATGAAGCCAGGGGGCTGTTTGGGAATTGAGGAGATCCTTCCGATGAAGACGAGTCAAGTTCTTCAAAGCAGTCCATGTAGACATCACTCTCCACAATACAAGAAGAAGATGAAGCCAGGGGGCTGTTTGGGAATTGAGGAGATCCTTCCGATGAAGACGAGTCAAGTTCTTCAAAGCAGTCCATGTAGACTGAGGCGGGAGAAAGACATTCCTCTTCCTCAAGCTCCTCCAGTGCCTCCACATAGGGGGGGTCACTCATCTCCATCCCTGTGGGTGTAAGGGGAGAGAGACCGTCCTTCTGTGGGTGTTCTAGCCAGTGATCAACAGTGAGCATGTCTTCAGGATTTTCACCATCCAGAAATAGAAAAGGGAAACGTGTGTCCAGTCCGGACGGGCTTTCTGTGGAGGTCAGACAGGCAGGTGCAACAGGCCTTGAGGTTGTTTTTATTCTGGAGGTATCACCTGTAGGTCTCTCCTGTGTTTGGTCAGGTGCAGCATTGTTGTCTAGCTGGTGCAGGGAATATCCGACAGGATGCTTGCAGCTGGGATCCAAATTGTTACAACAATGGCTATGAAGAGAAGCAGGATCAGAGTTGTTTGGTGTAGTAGTGTGTTGAGCACACCCTCGATTTTGCCTGCACTCTGTCAAAAAAAGAAAAGAATGTGTGATGAGTTAAAAGCATGCAGGCTCAATATTTTTTATTTTGTCAGGAGAACATACAGTATACATATGTACAGATGTGGGAACATAAGAATGTAACTTGACCCGCGGTATTCTAACAGGCGCTTTACGTCATTCCGCACCACCGCTCGCCTGCCCATAGGGGCGCAGTAATACCACTCATTGACCCATTGCTGGCTCGCACATTAGATGAGCCTACCGTTCTCAAACTCCTTGTTGTCTGTCTGGTTGTAATTTAATTATTACGAACAAAGCCTATCTATTTATAGTTTCTATCTCTGTAACTGTCGCCGGGTCTATATCTGTTAACTGTCGGGACAAGTAGAAGTTTAATACATTAGGCTGAGTGTTCTCATATGGAACATGGCATCAGGACGAGTAAGATGGCTAACGGAGATGACCAGAGATGTGTTTGAAATGGTTCACTCACTCCCTACTCCCTATTACCATGGATGTATTGAGTGCGACTCATAGTGAACTACATGGGGAATGATTTAACAGTTTTGGGACACTACATGGAATATAACTGCGTAAGATATTCATGACTCAAACAAGCAGACGCGCCGATCACTGATGGCAGCAGGTTGAAATATCAGGTAGTATTCAGGTTCCATGTTTAGTTGAATGATAAATCCCATATAAATGGTTGGAATTCTAATGATGTGCAAGTGTGATTTTGTCAACTTAATGCTGTCTGCTAATAGCAGGCTGTGAAGCTGCACGATGAGACCGTGATAGCACGTTAGCTCACGACAGCAGCTTCCATAATATTAACGGTAGCTGTCGGTGGCTAAAAAGCAGATAGCTAACTTTACAACGATGATTCCTGTAGCTATTTTGATGCTATAAGTTCAACTTCTGTTTCTCGGGCAGGAACGGAGATGAACTCGCATTAGCAGCAAAGCAGCTAGAGGAATGATCGCGCGGTCTCTTTAGCCCTGAGACCATCAGGCAGGCAGCAGGAGGTCGTTGAAGGCTTTATATATTATTATGATATTATGTCTAATAATACATTCGTTGAAAGTACACAGGCTGATCTACTATACGGAATTGGACCGAGGAGTGTTCTCATATGGAACTAGGCTGCGCGCCCGCCCGTGACAAGAGCTGAATTGTAGTCAGCTTTCCCCGCTGCGCGCAGGACGCGTGCGTCCCCCGCTGATCCGAGCGAGAACGCAGGCGGAATGTCGCTCCCCCTCTGAAACGGCCTTGACTCCTGGAATCCCAAGGTCTTTCATATTGAAATTCTCTTGATGGTCTGGGAAGAGACGTGTTAAGGGAGTGCATCAGTCGTGAGCCTTGACAGTAGATACCAGCCTGCGCTGCGCTCAGAACAAAGTTGGATGAATGGATGGACTTTTTGGAATCCTGGAAAATGTTTATTGCGCTCTAAAATCATGAAAGCATAAATGTAAAAATGCAGCAACAGAAGTAGTCTAGATGAGATGGTGGTTTAAATGAATGGCAACACATAAATTGAGACATAAATTGAGACTGGTGATAATGCTGATAATCTACAGTAGGGCCTACCTCTGGCTGAGTTCATGGTTACAGCCATTCATCTCTTACACATGGGCCTATACAATACTTGCACAATCTACTTTGGACGTTAATCCATCAATCTATCAATCAAACTAGCGAATTCAATGGCCGGTCATGGCAAAGCACCCGCTAACGCAGGCTACCCCCCTCCCACGATCCAGGGCTAGGAAACCGGTTCATCCAGTTTATTTGAATATAAAAGAATTTGGGGGGGGGGGTTACAATAGTCTAGTCCAGGTTCGCTGGAGGACCTGTATTTTCAGTGTTTGCTGGTAGCGGACTGCATCGATCAATGCAATGACTCTCCATGTTTTCCAGTTTTACCCTTTTCATCAATAAAACATCATTTTTACAACCATGTCTCATTGACTGTGAAGGCATTTAGAGCTGCCGGTCTATTAGCCTACATTCGGACTCAGAGGATGACTTAACTGTTTATTGAGAAACAATTGGCTATATAAAGAAATACCACAATGCATGTAGTCTAGATATATTACATTATGGTTATACACTTTATGGTAGACTGCCCTCTCGCTCGCTAAGCAGGCTACATTGTGGCTGTTTTGTTCATCGCCTATAGGCTACACATTAGAAAAATGTTTTTTTTTTATATAGACCTAGAAGGAATCAGAATATGAGGAAATTTAACTTTAGCCTATTTTAATACAATTCAAATTCTGCTTAGAGGGAATTATTTTCAACGGACATTATGACCTGAGCATAATTAATAATTATCTAAGTTAATATAGGCCTATGAGAACGCAACGCTTTTTACGATAGGCTAGGCCTATGCTTCTTGTGATTGTACTGTAGCCTAGGCTACAACTTAAGGCTTGCCCTATTGAATTCATTTTATAGCCTACTAGGCTACTCATTATTATCGAATTATCTAGTTGATATATGAATAAAACAATAAGCCGTTTTAATGGCTATGGGCTACTAGTTGTAGCTATATGATGCGCTCTGCTCTTATACGCACGGTTGAGGCGGCAGCTCAAATACACAGCCAACTGGAGATGTCGCGTCTGGGGAGGCTCTGTGTCTCTCCACCATTCCCCAGCGAGTCCAAGCTCCCTCAATGAATAATACTTAGGCCTATTTATAATAGCCTACATAGCGCGAAACTGTTCATATAATAGGCTGTAGCCAGCGCGAAACTGCGCATTCCCTATAGCCGTTCATTGAACAGCTGGCGGCCGGTATAAATAAATAAAAACATACACGATATTTTGTTATTTGAATGATCTTGAATATATATATTCAAGATCATTCAAATAACAAAATATTGTGTATGTTTTTTTCATTTATAATTTAACAATAGGGGGTGCAACAGAACACAATTTTAGGTTAAGTCATTGACAGGCGGACTTCAATGTTTTATTAAAATATAGTTATGTGCAAATTAAAACCCACAATCGTCCTATGGACCTTACCCCGATTTTGGAAATCAGATAAAGGCGTTCACAAGACCATTTCAATAATCGCATTATTACAATTATCGGTTGATGTCTCACTGTCAAACCTGCCGCTACAAGATAGTTAATGTCCGGATATGATTGGCAATGAGTGATCTTTACTCATAGCGACTATTTCAATTTTGTATGGATCCACACCTCCGATCAAGCTTATTTTTTCTTTGTATCGTGCTGAAGCCATATAGCCTACTGCGCTCAGACTTGGCTACATTAGCTGGTGCCCCGTCTTCAAATTTACTTCCGGGGTTTACGAGTAGCCTACCAGTTGAATGCGTTCCAGAAACAAAACGCAAAACCCTCACGTTCACCACATCTTTACTAACAAATATATTTACAATACTGTTATTTTGCGCATTTGACTTAACAGACACCACGTCTTGACCCGACGTCAGTTGCCGAGATAGATAGGCTACTGTAGGCCTAGATATATTATAGGTGTTCGTAATAATTAAATTACATCGAGATGGATAAAACATGTGTTTGAGAACAAGGTAATAATAACAATTAAACATTATTTGTATAGCCCCTTTCATACAGATACCTTCAGCTCAAAGTGCTTTACAACAGAGCATTTAAATTAAAGAATGTGAAATTTAATGATGCTTCATTCGTAGACTATAGGAGAAAAACACTGAGCCCAGCCTGCTAAATCTACTCAAAGACGCCACCTGGCGGTGGTGCATCACTAAAACGAAATAACACCCGTCTGAAATCCCACGAGATTTCCAACGGGATTTCCCTGCCAAATACCGCGACGTGAAATGCTGCAGCAAGTTACATTTCTAACTTCCCACATCTGTAAGTGGTTTAAAGTATGGAGTTTAATGGGACACATTTTAATTACACTAGATTTCTCTCAGTGACCTCTTGCTCCATATCTACTCTGTTTTGCTCACCTCTCAGGTCACAACAGCTGTAAACTTGGCAGTTTGAGTACAGCAGACAAGTAATGCAAAGCGTGAAGAAAATATTTAGACTGTTAATTTCTGCTCCCATGCTGTTTGGCAGTAAAATCAATGCACACTGATTTAAGGTACCATCATTGAAAGGTGGTTGTAGATAGCAACCTGATTATAAATACATGTTCTCACAGGGTAGACCAACTGCAGTACACCCATCAAACAAACACAGTAACCTGGACTTACAGTTCTGGTGGGTGTTGAGGCCTATTAGAATAGCAGTGCCCATCCTTTCTGCTACTGGTTTTCTATTGCATTTCCCACAAAGAGCTTCATTCCACTCTTTAATCCATTTAATCTAAGTTAGTCTGAACAAAATGTTTCCATGCCAGGACCATGACTACTGTATAAGCAAAACGATATGGTATGGTATAGCCTACACATTGTGATCCAAATGTTAATTTGATTAATTTCAAGCGGTGTCTAACACTTTGTATAATAATCTTTTATTTACTGTATGCTATTGACTCTTCTTTATTGAAAAACTTTCAATACAGCCTACACTACAGCACAAATGGGAGTGGTGTTGTAGGGCTGCTCGATTATGGCAAAAATCATAATCACGATTATTTTGATTGATATTGAGATCACGATTATTTAACACGATTATTCATTTCATTTTTTCGTTTTGAATCAAAAGTTTTAACATTTTCTTGACTTTGATAACAATTAATTTATTAAATGTTGACTGGCTTTTCTTTTTAACAATGTTCTTTGGATTAGATACATTTCTCCCATGGGAGACAAATTGTGAACCTTGACCTTGATAAATAAATAAAAGTGCCAAAACGGATAAATAAAGAAGCTTCAAAGCCCCGCCACCACCACAGAAGAACACTACCTCGGAAAAATAATTTCACTATGACAGAACGCGTCTAAATAAGTTATTTAATGGTAGCGCCGAGGCTTCACAACCCAGCATTTGTTAAAATAGACCCTTTTGCTTAGGTAAGTGAAGTTTCATGTTTATCTGACCTCTCCTAAATAGGCCGATACCGATTTATTTTGACGGCAAAGTGAATGGACCGGCAAAGGACTGTTTTCTGGCATGAGCGAGCGGAATGCGACAACGGGACTGAGAAGGGCTGCTTTGAGGGGCAGCTACGACTGCGTAGCAAATTTTACACACCGTGTCAACTTGGTCCAAATCTGTCTCCGCGAACCCATAGTGTTTCCACACCACTGACGTGGTTTTAGCTCTCTCGTCCACCAGCGGCTCTCTTTCTGCTGCCATAATCTTCTTGTCGTGTTTTGTTCGAGAGGAGCATGCGTGCGCCTCACAACTCGTCTCGCTCTAAACTAAAGTGTTTGTTTTGGGGCTTTGGGGGGTGGGGGAGGGGTCAAGCACAGTATAGCTCTGCAGTGTAGGGTGCACTTGATTTGTGAAAGATCGTTTTATGGCGATTATTTTGTTTTAATGATCGTTGACAGCCCAGATCTTAATCTAGATTAAAATCCGATTAATCGAGCAGCCCTATGGTGTTGTACTGTACATACCTGAACAATCTACATGGTGCCGATGGATTACAGGATCCATTTTGTTGAAAAATCCTTTCTTAGTTGAGTAATTCCATTTAGTTTTTTTGTTGTTGTGCTAAAAAATCAATATTACCTGGTAGGTTAGTTTTTGTAATTACTTTGATGTCACTCTGGCAATTTTCTTGACTGGTCCTTGACTAATGACATCATAATGTCACTCACTTTGTCCTTGTCCTGTGACATGGATTCAGTCATAATGACAAACTGAGTGATGTCATAGAGTAAATAGGATTACATAATATATTATTACTATGGCAGTAATAACTACATTTTGTTGTTATGAAATGCAATAACAAAAGTTATTAGCATCTTTAGTTTATAATAGCCTACCTGCATGTTATGAAATTAAACATTTTAATATTGTGTACAGAGTAGGTGCAACAATAGTGTCTAATGTCACTCTCTGTACATCTAATTCATTTACTTTTGAGACAATCTATCCTGGTTGATCTAGTAGTAGTGAGCAAGCTAGTCAACTCCAACGTGAGGTCAGGATTTGTAGCCTAATTGTGATCAGCTGCTTTTCAAGCAGCGCCCCCCCATCTCCAACTAGGACTAGTGCAGAAGTGAAAGTGAAGTTTACAGCAGAAAAGTTCTGTTTCGAATGGTACCTTTGATTCAACATTTGGCTCTTGATAGCACAGGAGAGCATACTGAGACTGAGACTTTTGCATAATCCTGCTAACAAACAAACAAACAACCAAGAAACCTCTCGTGGTCCCGCCCCGTGATTCAGACCCACTCCAAGATTTAATGGATTCTAAGTTGAATCATGCTACACCCTTCCTTCAAGATTCGTGAAAATCGGTCAAGTAGTTTTTCCATAATCCTGCTAACAAATAAACAAACACAAGAACACACGCTACAGAAAACATGACCTCTCACCCTGCGCTGTCTCTGGGGCGGAGGTAATTACCAGACAAGAGAAGTAACCACAGGCTTATAGAAATCACAGATCACAGCTTATTTGAGTTTCTGCAGAAATGAATACCAGCGCTGTAATGAGCCTATCACAATCAATCAATCAATCAATCAATCAAAGCTTTATTTGTATAGCGCATTTCATACCCAGAGGCAACACAATGCGCTTTACAGAGAACAAGGGAGGTGGGCATACGACCCACCTCTACATATTCCAGAGGGAAGCAAAAAAACAGCAGCTTCATACTGCCTGGAGACGTATGATTAACAGATGTAAAAGCAACTCAAGGTTACTCAGTGAGTGTCAGCTCAGCTCAGAGATTACATTGATCTAATATCTTCAATCACACACTAATGACAGTGCCAGATGCCAATTTAATGTTGGCGGCTGGTAAAAAGAAAAAGAAAAAGAAAAAAAAGTGTTAACCCTTTTTCATGCATGATGGCTGTTGCTGGGTGAACGCTGGCGCAAGTAGCTGCCACTGCCCTACACATCTTAAAAAATTAAAAAATAAAAAGTTTTCCACTTTTCTTTTATGCTAATTGACACATTTGGGATTTTTTGGATTAATATTTATAACTGTTTTGTTATTGTTGTAACTTTGTAAATTTTGTGTCTGTATTTACTTGTTTTTAACCATGTACGTGACCTTGAGTGTTATGAAAGGCGCCTTGAAATAAAATTCATTATTATTATTATTATTATTTCCTATCGTTTGAATCAAGTCTTCCTCCAATCTCTTGTTCCCTCTTTTCCAGTCTCGTGCAGTCAGAGTCTGAGCTCCCGTCCTTCCTGTCTCAAAGGCAGCAGGCTCGCTCCCTGGCCGAGGAGCTCCAGCACCAGACAGCCCAGCTTGCTCTGCGCTTCCCCTGGCCAGGAGCAGCTCAACGAGGGCAGACTGCCCTCCAGGCCCAGGGTCTGCTGGACCAGACCGAAGCTTTGGGGCCGACCTTCTCCGCCCTGCGAGCCCAGAGGAAGGAGCTGGCCCGCCGCACCAAGGACCCCATCTGGGAAGACCCTTCCTGGGCCGCGCTGGAGGACTGCCAGCCCTCGCTGGTCAAAGAGCTCAATGTAGGTAGACTGAAGCTGAATGTTTTTGTTTCTGACTTTAAGCTTCACAATCCAATTAATCACTTAATCACTTTCCCCTTAACCAGGGGCTGTGTTTAAGCCTTGAGGACGGTGTGTGTAGAGAGAAGAGGTGTGTCCAGTTAGTACAGGATTGCCGCCACGCTCTAGACTCCTTCCAGGAGAGGATGGCAGGATTTAAAGACCAGACGGCAGACCTGAATCAACTGAAGGCTGATGTAATGGCCCAGGAGGTGAGATGCACCAGGATGTGTGTCAGGACACACACACACACACACACACACACGCTATCTAACATAACCCTTATCACATACAAACTTTGCTCACACTGGAGCCATGCCCACACCCACCCACGCCCGCCCCCCCCTCCTCTGTCCTGGTTGCAGGATGCGCTCTCTGTCTGACCTGGAGGGCCGTCTGACCGCCCTGCGCCCGGAGCTCCAGCGCCTGACCAGTGCGTCTGCAGACCCCACGGGACCGGAGGTCACAGGTCACAGGGGCGGGGCCAGGGAGGAGCTGCAGAGCTTGTGGGAGGAGACTCGTCAGGCCGTCACAGAGAGGTAAGAGAGGAGAGACGCGGGGGAGACTAAGGGGAGAATGTGACGCGGTTGTGTGAGATTTTGTCTTCTGTGACTGAACTACAGTATATTTGACTCCACTCGTTTGCTGTTGTGTGTGCTTGTTTATTCGTGTACTTGCGCTTCCATGGGTGTTTATGTTTTGGATTTAGATTTTAGATTCATTTATTTGCAGGTGAACATCTAGAAAACCCCTAAGGGCTTATAAAATCGATGTCACCTCTAAATCATTGGTACATAATCATTAGTAAAATAAATAACTGTGTGATGACTGTCCGTGTGTGTATTTAATAATGTAATTTGTGTGTGTGTGTGTGTGTGTGTGTGTGTGTGTGTGTGTGTCCGTGTGTGCGTCCGTGTCCGTGTGTGTGTGTGTGTTTATTTGCTTGTGTATGATAAGATCACCCTCTAATCTCACGGTGTGTGTTCTCTATGGAGGCTGGCCCAGTGCCGGGATCTGGCAGAGCTGCTGAAGAGGTTCCAGAGCGTCCGTAGTGACCTGAGCAGCACCTTACAGAGGGCAGAGCGCACCATCGCTCAACAGGCCTCCTACATGGGCAAAGACAACCTGCAGAGACTCCTCACTAAGGTAGCGTTCACTTTCATTAAAGGAGTAGTCAAGGGAAAATGCATGTTTAGCCCTGTTTTAAGGTTACTTATGTTAACTTATACTTATGTTTGTCTTTGAAATTGAGAGTTTAACATGTTTTTTGAATGATTTTTCACAGTGCCCACCCACATCCATTGTATGACCAAAACGATGGTAGAGCAATTATCAGACTTTCTCTCAAAGTGCTAGCTTTGTCAACGTTTTGATCTGAACCATTGTATATGATCATAAGTAACCTTAAAACAGGGCTAAACATGCATTTTGCCTTTACTACTCCTTTAACTAAGTCATTCGCCGTTGTGTGGACTCTGATGATAAGGATTCTCAGAACAGGAACATGTCGTGGATCTACAAGCTGCTAGTAAACATCCTCAGTGAAGTCTGACCACTGTGGAGAACATTCATGGTGTTAACGCGCTGTATCCAGTTGGAACCACTAGATGGCAGCAGACTCTCATTTTCTTTTTCCTAAATAATAACACTTTTTTTTTGTGGAAATGTGTATGCCTGAGTGGGCATTACTTTATGTGTGTGAATGTACTCACTTTGTTAGTTTGATAGGTATGTATCAATGTATGTGTCTATTTATGAGCACTTGTTTTTGTTCAGGTGCATGCCAGCAGGGCGGAGCTGTGTGTTTATGAAAGCTTGTTTTTGTTCAGGTGCATGCCAGCAAGGCGGAGCTGTGTGAACTTGGAGACGGGGTGGAGGAGATCCGCAGCATCTGCAGACAACTGCAGACACAGCTGCGCAAGATCCCCGACTGCGCAGACGCCCCCTTCGACAGCGAGGCGGCCGCGCTCATGGACCGCTGGCTGGATGTGAGTTCGCCCTGCCTCGCCCCGCCCTGCTCTGCCCCGCCCCACCCTGCCCCGCCCTACCCCGCCCCGCCCCACCCTGCCCCGCCACACCCTGGACCCTGACACCTTCTCTCTCTCAGTTACTCTCTTACTCTCTTAAGCACCTACTGTATTCTAGATTGCTATTCTTGCACTTTGCCTTTAGCACTAGATTATGCTCTTAGTCACTTGTTTTAGAAAGTAGAGGCACTTGTGAGTTCTGGTGAGTAGTAGTACATTGGCTTTTCCTACGTTAAATGCAATTATTGTTAGTCTCTTTGGATAAAAGTGTCTGCTAAATGACTGTAATCTAATGTAATGTCTTACAGCCTTGTCAGTTGCAGTTTGTATGTGTTGTTTGTTTATATTTTATGGTATGTTTGTGCAAGTTTGAGCCATTGAGTGTTGTTCCAAATGTAACTGTCAATATAATACTTTGGTTACAAGTATTTGGGGACAAGTTAGATGTTGGAGGAAATGGCCGTGGAATTACTTGGTGGCTACAGGGTGGCTACTGTACCTTGGAATTTAAGTTGTTAGAAAGACAGTTCTCTAACGTGGAATATAGATCGGATTAAAAAAACAGTGAACAGAAATATCACAGCCAGTGTAAATGGGAAATGAGATTCATGTGTTGATGAATGTCATACCAATTCGGACTCGCTATACAAATAAAGTTTGATTTGATTCGATTTGATTTGACACTGTAAGCCTAAATCAGATGTTCTCCCCCAAGGTCACGGAGAGAACGGACTCCCACCTGGACAACCTGCGTGTGGGGCTGGCTCTGTGGGAGGGGCTTCTCCAGCTGGGCGAGGAGGTGGAGAACTGGACCACCAATAAAATGGCCTCCTTTGCCCAGTCACACCCCTTCCAGAGTGAGGAGGAGGTCACGGCCATGCAGGTAAAGTCCCCCGGCCACCCTCTGCGTTTTTTGTGTTTTTTGTTTTTGTGTGATTTCATACGGTTGATTTTCATTTCATTTCATTTCAAACCTTTATTTATACTCGTAAAGCACTGTTTCCCTCATTTACAGTGTTGACAAGTTCACACAGATACACAACTAACAACGGAGCAAATACAATATTCAATAATAATATTAATAATAATTAAAAACACTAATAATTATAATAATAATTCAAAACAGTTACAGGTCGAAGTAAGATTTTAAAAGGAGTTATTTTCTTACACGCTTTGTTGGATGTTAAGGCAAAGATCCTCCGGCTGAATTGTTGAATTCTCAGTGAATTGTGTCTTTCACTTCATGCTGGGTTGTGAAGCTTACAGAGTAGTTTAGTTAGCCCGTCCCTACCTCTCCTGATCTCTGGTCCTTCCCCAGAATGAGCTCCAGGCCCAGGAAGACAACCTGGAGCGCTTCCAGCGGAGGGCCTCTGAGATCCAGGCGCTGCTGCAGAGCCAGGAGCCCCCTCTAGAACTCCAGGTGGGTGAGACGAGGGTCGGCCTCAGGAAATAGGAAGGGCCTGGGAGAGTCTGGAGTAATATAATAATAAAATAATACAATTCTTGGTCTAACAGTCCACCATTTCTTTTACCTTGCAGTAGGCACCATTTTAGCTGTTTTTGCTCATTTATTTTTGTGAAAGTCAATTTTATCGCACCCGTTACATTACATAAGTGCTATGCAAATAGAGTTGACTCTCCTCATCCTCCTCTTCCAGGTTATCGGGACCCAAATGAGGAAGAAGATCGATCAGGTGAACGAGTTCTTCTCGGAGACTGGGGAAATCCACAGACAGTTGGTGGCAGCTAAGGGACAGGTGACCGCCAAGATGGCGGAGTGTGAGTCGTCTGTCCAGAAGATCCAGGATGCACTGGGCCACCTCGCTGCCTTGGATCCCACAGATCTCTGTACACAAATACAGGTACATTTAAAATAAAATGTAAAAAGAAGCCATTTCTAAGGCCTCATTTTATTTTCAGATTGAGAAGTACATTTACACATAGTAATGTTGTAATAATAATAATAATAATAATGCATTTTATTTATAAGGCGCCTTTCAAGTCACCGTACAGGATAAAAAAGACAATAAAATATACAATAGACAAAAGATACAAAATAAAAAAATAATAAACGTCTTCTCTCTCGGCGTAGGAGCTGTCTGCACAGCTGCAGATGCAGGCGGAGCAGGCGGACGGCCTGATGGAGGAGCTGCGTCTCCTGGCCTCCGTCACCGGCCCACAGAGCCTGCAGGACCTGGCTGCAGACTGCCTGCGTCTGCAGGAGAGCGTCTGCGCAGCCCGGCAGCTTCTGGCTCTCACGACTGCGCAGGCTGAGGAGGACGTCCGGAGAATGGACAGGTACTAACAGTCACAGGTTTACACCGATTTTGGGGTTAACTCCAAAATCTGTTTGTCTAATGTGTTCAAAAATATGTTTTTCTATTTTTATCTTGCGAAACCCTACAGTATATGAAAGATTTGAAATGTTATGCTAATTTTCCAGCTGTTCACTTTCTCAAAAAAAGACTTCTAAGTATATGCACATGGCCACTGACTGCAGACTTTGCACAGACCATAACACCATACTGCTTCAAGTTCAGTTCCATGTCATTTCATGAATGACGGGTCGTGAAACAAGTTAATCCTGCTCTCTCGAGTTCAGGATGCATTCTTCTTCCTAATCTCTCCGCTCAACCTGAATGTTACTGCAGTTTGTAAGTGGGTGTGTCGACTAATGAGAATTCCCACGTGTGCTAGTCTGCAGAAGCAGTGTGAGAGTCTAGAGCAGTGGTTGAAAGCGTCAGAACCGAAAGCAGAGGAAGGAGAGGACCTTCGTCGCCTGCAAAAGGAAGTACTCGAGCACAGGTAAACAATCTATCAAAAGTCTTTTCATTTCTCATCTCATATTTCATATTTTATGCATATCCTACATCACGCATGTATATCCTGTGATGAAAATAATATTAGAATCGAAATTATACTAGTCACACATTGCAAGATTGTATGGCCTCCTCACACACAGACTTGACCATCTTCAATTTCCCTTGCAGTGAGCAGGCGGAGGCCCTTGTTGATCTGGTGACATCGTTACACAGAAGCACACTCAAGGGGTCGTCCTTCCTTCAGCACGCTGGCAGGCTACTGGAGCGCTTCCGCAGTCTCCAGACCAGCATACTCGCCTCCGAAGCCGATCAGAGATCTCTTGCTGCTGAGACCCAGGTCTTCCAGACGCTGGCAAGAGACACCGGCGCCTGGTTTACGGCCCTGCGACAACAGGTTGACTCTGTAGTCGATGATGGTTCGGCCACCCGTAGCCAGGCTGAACAGAAACTACTCACGGCCCAGGTGAGGGAGCTCATCCCAGGGATCATTAGTAACCATAGACCTGTTTTATGGTGAAGGGAGGCCTCTGGCTACCAATGGCACTTAATGTAAGCAACAATGAGTCTTTAAATATTAGTAACACAATACTAAGGTATTTGGTCCTTCTACAGTATGTGCATTTTCTTCAAAATATTCTAAATGGCCCATGGCAAAATAATAACAAAAAGTAATAATTGCATGTTATTATTATTATTATTATTATTGTTATTATTAGTGTTATTATTATACTTTTATTATTCATTCATTCATTCATTCATTTATTTATTTATTTATTTATTTATTTATTAGTTTGTTATTTTAAATGTATCACCCCCTACCCTTTGTTGTGCTGTGCAGGCCGTGCTGAGTGTGATGTCTGAGGCCGAGTCTCGTCTGGAGGACCTGAGGTCTGCTGGACACACGCTCACTCAGCGACGGGGCTTCGGGAGGGCAGAGGTACTGGGTGTGCTTCAGACAGTCAACAGCACAGAGGAGCAGTGGAGATCTGTTCTACAGCCGGCTGAACCACATCGCAGGTTGGTGACCACATGGGATTAATGTGCAATTCTACAACGGAGAGTTTGGATACTTGATTCTGATTGGCTAGCAGCTGTGGTAAAATACTCTGTAACCCACGGCTGCGACTTAATTGCTTAAATATCTCACCTGGAAACACACGCTTGTGAATTTTTCTTGTATTCTATTGATGCTTCACAGGTTGATTCTGTTCTATTGATCCATCAAATAGTCATCCGCAATAGATATACCAATTAACTTCAACACAGATTATTATGATGCTACAGAGGATTACCATGCTGTATATTTTATTTTAATTTTCGTTCAACATCAGAATGTATGGGTTTGAATAAAATAATACAAGACAAGTTGCATAGTAATACAAGAGAAGTTGCAAAGTAGTGATGGGAAATTAACTCTACAAATCTGAATCTCTCTCCTCTGATGGGGCTTTCGTGTTTGTCTCCTTCCTTCTCTTACGAAGTGGTTTGCCTGTCTCTGTCTCTGAGCTGGTTGCTGGCTTCTCTTTTCCCATCATCATCGTTCCGCTCCTGCTCCTTTTGCCCGAGAAACTTGCCTCGCCCAGGATGTGGCTGGACGAGCTCAACCGGGCACCTTCAGTTTCAGAACTAAGGCCATCACTAAGCTCTCCCTCAAGTATAGAATATGAATCACTTGGCATTGGGAGGGCAGGTACATTGGAAGGTACACCCTCGCCTGAATAATATATGGGAATTGATAGGGAGGGTTTATAGATTCTTCGACTCTTCAAAGTCTTGCTGCCATTATGCTCATTCTCCTCCTGTGCCTCATAGCTGTAGTGGCGTTTTAAGGTGGTGCTCACCACTTTACAAGTGCATTGACCAAAAGTAGTGGCCTCGGGTGTCTGAGGGGGAAAGAATATCGCACTGGTGCGTCGGGTTTCTGTGCAGCTTCTTCCAGGCATATCCAGTTTGTCGTTACTCTCCTTGCGACTCTGGAAGGAAAAATTAAGTGCTTTTCTGGACTGCTTGGTCATATTTACCGAACTAAGAATGCCTTGATGTGTGGATGGTACTATGGCTGTATCATGTCCAAATGCCCTTGAAAAGGTGCTCATCGCTGAGCTTGTTTTTAGGGGGCAGTGGGCCCTACCATCACAGGGGAAGTCCGCCTGCTGTTCCTTGGCATTGGACTCATCAATTGAATCTTCTACTCGATGCAGATTCCTCTTGTCTGTCTCCTCTTCATCGTCCCCAGTTAATATTTGGTAAGTGTATGGGGTTACGCTTCTGTCCTTTTGAAAAACCTTGCCCCTCTCGAAGGAGCGGCGGGGATCTTCATCAGACCATTGCCTGGGTGTGGAAAGCATCTTGGACTTTCCTTGAGGCACTGTTGATGGTGGTTCAGTCAGTTGCACAGGTGCAGGGAAAACACCAAACCTTTGCTCAGCCTTTTTGGATTCTGTAGGCATTTTAAACTCTTCTACAGAGTTTGCTAAGGCCCTACTGTGTTGTATAGGTTTATTGGACATCTCAATCCTTTCTCTGTGCACAGAAGATAGCCTTGCCCTTCTTCTTGGGGGTAAAGGCACCTTGAACACTACCTGAGGTTCTTGGGTCAGCTCAGTCTGTGGTTTCGGCTGAGGAGAGACCTCAGAACCATTGTGGGTCTTCAGACTCGGTTCAATCCCATGATCTGAGTCTCTCTCCTCTGATGGGGCTTTCGTGTTTGTCTCCTTCCTTCTCTTACGAAGTGGTTTGCCTGTCTCTGTCTCTGAGCTGGTTGCTGGCTTCTCTTTTCCCCTCATCATCGTTCCGCTCCTGCTCCTTTTGCCTGAGAAACTTGCCTCGCCCAGGATGTGGCTGGATGAGCTCAACCGGGCACCTTCAGTTTCAGAACTAAGGCCATCATTAAGCTCTCCCTCAAGTATAGAATATGAATCACTTGGCATTGGGAGAGCAGGCACATTGGAAGGTACACACTTGCCTGAATAATATATGGGAATGGATAGGGAGGGTTTATAGATTCTTCGACTCTTCAAAGTCTTGCTGCCATTATGCTCATTCTCCTCCTGTGCCTCATAGCTGTAGTGGCGTTTTAAGGTGGTGTTCACCACTTTACAAGTGCATTGACCAAAAGTAGTGGCCTCGGGTGTCTGAGGGGGAAAGAATATCGCACTGGTGCGTCGGGTTTCTGTGCAGCTTCTTCCAGGCATATCCAGTTTGTCGTTACTCTCCTTGCGACTCTGGAAGGAAAAATTAAGTGCTTTTCTGGACTGCTTGGTCATATTTACCGAACTAAGAATGCCTTGATGTGTGGATGGTACTATGGCTGTATCATGTCCAAATGCCCTTGAAAAGGTGCTCGTCGCTGAGCTTGTTTTTAGGGGGCAGTGGGCCCTACCATCACAGGGGAAGTCCGCCTGCTGTTCCTTGGCATTGGACTCATCAATTGAATCTTCTACTCGATGCAGATTCCTCTTGTCTGTCTCCTCTTCATCGTCCCCAGTTAATATTTGGTAAGTGTATGGGGTTACGCTTCTGTCCTTTTGGAAAACCTTGCCCCTCTCGAAGGAGCGGCGGGGATCTTCATCAGACCATTGCCTGGGTGTGGAAAGCATCTTGGTCTTTCCTTGAGGCACTGTTGATGGTGGTTCAGTCAGTTGCACAGGTGCAGGGAAAACACCAAATCTTTGCTCAGCCTTTTTGGATTCTGTAGGCATTTTAAACTCTTCTACAGAGTTTGCTAAGGCCCTACTGTGTTGTATAGGTTTATTGGACATCTCAATCCTTTCTCTGTGCACAGAAGATAGCCTTGCCCTTCTTCTTGGGGGTAAAGGCACCTTGAACACTACCTGAGGTTCTTGGGTCAGCTCGGTCTGTGGTTTCGGCTGAGGAGAGACCTCAGAACCATTGTGGGTCTTCAGACTCGGTTCAATCCCATGATCATGCTCAGGATACCTCTCCTTCATTTGCTGGTGTTTAATAGGTGGCTGAAAAACGCCATGGGTCTCTGTTGGCAACCTAGTCCCTTGTCTGGTCATTGTAGGCCTTTCAAATACATGCCATGTGTTTTGAGATGCCAGAGACTCTTGGGGTGATTGAAGGAGCTCCTCGATATATTTGGGCTCAACAGGTCTTGAGCACACGTCAGTCCTTTGCATGGGTCCACAGCACAGCTTAACCCTTTCAGTGTGTCCAGAAGACGGTTTTGAAGCGCTTTTTGGTGGGAGAGGAATTTTTAAAATGCTGTCTGCCTCTTGAGCAGATTCACTATTTTCACTTGGCGGAGCAGTGGCGTCCAGATTCCTTTTAAGCCACCGTTTGTTCTTGAGACACCGCACATGCTGCTGACTAATTCCTTGGCCGGAATCAGAGCAGTGCTCAGTCCATTGCTGATGTTCAACCGAAAGTTCAGTTGTTCGTCCTGACTCGCAAGATGGCTCAAGAGATGACTCAACCACTTGTTCATGTTTAGGAGATAACTCCATCCCTGGAGTGGGTTCTGGGGAAACATCAGGAGATAACTCCATCCCTGGAGTGGGTTCTTGGGGAACTTCAGGAGATAACTCTATCCCTGGAGTGGGTTCTGAGGAAACTTTAGGAGATAACTCCATCCCTGGAGTGGGTTCTGGGGAAACTTCAGGAGATAACTCTATCCCTGGAGTGGGTTCTGGGGGAACTTCAGGAGATAACTCCATCCCTGGAGTGGGTTCTGGGGAAACTTCAGGAGATAACTCCATCCCTGGAGTGGGTTCTGGGGGAACTTCAGGAGTTAACTCCATCCCTGGAGTGGGCTCTGGGGAAAACTGAGTGCCTTGGTCGGGATCTGGAGAAACATACGGTTGGTGTTCGATCTTAATGGAAATTTCAAATCCTACCTCAGTGTTTGGATAGGAATCCTGAAACTGCCCAATCCCATCCATGCACCCTGTGGAACACACACTTTGCTTCGATGTGAGACGTGGCTTGAATTCTCCATGGGACAATTGAACTGGCTCAACATGTTGTTCAGGCTCACCGGAATCACTAACAGCTTTCCATTCATTTTCTAATTCTATCAGTTGCATGTGCTCAGAACAATGATCACTCTCTTGTGATTGCTTGATCACATCTTGAGGTTCTACTGACATTGCAGATGGAGATTCTTGCTCAGACTTGCTGGGCATTTCAGAAACTTCCCAGGAGATTGGATATTGCTTAGTACAGTGTTGGTGTTCTGTACAGTGTGTGGTTTTTGGAGATGATTGCTTTGTCAGTCTGCACTCAGTAGATACATCGACCTCTTGATAGATAGGTAACACTTCAATCCCTTGTTTGCTTTTGGGAAAAGGCCCAATCTCTGGCCATTGGTCAGAGGATTCCATCTCTTGCCAGGCTTCTGGAGAATACTTGAGCTCTGCTTCAGACTTTTCACACGGGGTAGCAGGTTGCTCAAGCACACGGGACATATCAAATAATTGTGAAGAGATTGAAGTGGTCTCTGTGCATCTGTTGTGGTCAAGGGATGACTCATGCCTATCCTCTTGCTTGGCCAGTAACTCAATTCCTTGATGGTGTTCTGTGGAAGGCTTAGTCCCTGTGTAGGGTACAGGATTCTCTTCAGTCTGTTTCAGCTCAGTCTGTGCTTCGGGCAGAGTGGATACCTCCAACACTTCCCAGGAACAGGGGGGCATCTCCATACCTTCACTCTCTAGGCATGTTTCAGTTCCCTGCTGTTTTTTGGTTTCATTTGAAATTCCTTCTCCCAGTGATAGAGTGCCGTGGTGTTCGCTGCCCTTGCACTCGAGGGCTGGAGGTTGTGGAGAGACATCAGACATTGAGTCCTGATTTTCTTCATCACTCTCCACAATACAAGAAGAAGATGAAGCCAGGGGGCTGTTTGGGAATTGAGGAGATCCTTCCGATGAAGACGAGTCAAGTTCTTCAAAGCAGTCCATGTAGACATCACTCTCCACAATACAAGAAGAAGATGAAGCCAGGGGGCTGTTTGGGAATTGAGGAGATCCTTCCGATGAAGACGAGTCAAGTTCTTCAAAGCAGTCCATGTAGACTGAGGCGGGAGAAAGACATTCCTCTTCCTCAAGCTCCTCCAGTGCCTCCACATAGGGGGGGTCACTCATCTCCATCCCTGTGGGTGTAAGGGGAGAGAGACCGTCCTTCTGTGGGTGTTCTAGCCAGTGATCAACAGTGAGCATGTCTTCAGGATTTTCACCATCCAGAAATAGAAAAGGGAAACGTGTGTCCAGTCCGGACGGGCTTTCTGTGGAGGTCAGACAGGCAGGTGCAACAGGCCTTGAGGTTGTTTTTATTCTGGAGGTATCACCTGTAGGTCTCTCCTGTGTTTGGTCAGGTGCAGCATTGTTGTCTAGCTGGTGCAGGGAATATCCGACAGGATGCTTGCAGCTGGGATCCAAATTGTTACAACAATGGCTATGAAGAGAAGCAGGATCAGAGTTGTTTGGTGTAGTAGTGTGTTGAGCACACCCTCGATTTTGCCTGCACTCTGTCAAAAAAAGAAAAGAATGTGTGATGAGTTAAAAGCATGCAGGCTCAATATTTTTTATTTTGTCAGGAGAACATACAGTATACATATGTGACAGCGGCTGGTGATTTGGTCCGCAACTCGGCAAACCCCGAAATGCGCTAGAGGGCAAAATATATAAAAAAACGTTTTTTTTCGTTTTTTGTTTTTTGGTGTATTACCAAAGTTGAAGTTGTGAAGAACCTACTTACTATAACAGACAACAGTTTTAGGGTCACGAAATACGTTTAATTAGTCTGCAAACTAAGCTCGTTTTTAGCTGATTTCGAGCTGGGCTTGGGGGCGGGCAGATCGATTAGCATGATTTGTTTTCATTGGCTATTGCTTCCGGGTTCTCCGCCCCCACCCTTCCCAAACAACACGCCGGCTGTTTACATTCAATTATTTTACTGTCCCAAGTTTAACCATGGATGCTCCAGCTTTTGCTAAAGAGAAGACGGGGATGGCATCCAGGACATGGAAAGAGTTTGAAGAGCAGCTAAAACTCCAGCAGAGCAGGACTCGTTCGTACACGGAGTTTATTCTTGATGTCCTGTGATACAGAGATGACTGTATCAGCAAAGCAAGTTGCTACCAAGCGAACGCGAACGACGTAGCAGATTCACACCACCGCCAAGCATTCTGCTTTGCTTTGGGGTAAGCTGATCTTTATACTATCTGTGCTGTTTACATTACATTAACGTAAGTCGTTTAGCAGAAGCTCCTTTCTAAACAAGTGACTCAGTCTAGCTAGCATAACAGGCACTAGCACTAACTAACAAAGGCTAGCTAGCTAACGTTAGCTAACATGCTAGTTAGCTGAGCTAGCCCTTTGTTCCTAAACTAGCCAGCTACCTAGCACAGGGACATGGCTAGCTAGTGAGCTAGCCCTTTGTTCCTACACTAGCCAGCGTGGTAGCTAATATCTAGCTAGGTAGCTATATTATAGAGAGAAACAGAATGAGAGAGCATGAGAGGTATGGTAGTCTGACACCTTTTTCTTTGTTTTGTTTACAGGATGAGCAAAAACCAGCTCCAGCTTGTAAGGAATTGCAGCTCTCCCTTCATACCAGCCAGCAAGAAGATCACTGCACTACAGCTTTGATTTTGCACAACAGGTGAGAATACGTTCATCCTATCATGCATTAGCTAGTCTATTTAATCAACACATTCTTGTACTATTTTATCTATATGGAGTGCCAGTACTGTGGGCAATAGTTTAATGTATTTTCCTCCTTCTATTCTATTGCAGTTTTGATGCTGAGAGACCTGGCATGGTTGTGGCCAGAGAACACTGTGATGCACCGGCACCGGCGCAAGCCTGATGTCCTGCCCCCCAGAGAAGGTCTTCTTGTGCAAGCCCCACCCGGACTGGACATGGCCAGACAGACGTATCTCTTTGACAAGATCAGAGAGTTCTGTTCTGATGAGGGACGAGACGTCACATGTCCCCCGCCAAACTCCACAGCAGCTCAGAACAAGACTGTCCGCTTGTAGATTCACTGCAGATCATCAGGACGGACAGCACTGCAGGAGAAAGGCCACAGCCTTTCCTGTTTTCCTGTTTGTATACTGAAGCGTTGCTTGTTCTCTTGCACAGACTTGCCCACACTTGCACAGACTGCATTGTTAGAATATTGAATACTGAGCTGAGTACTGTTGTTATTACCTTGAGTATTGAGCTGGGGACTGTTATTACTTTGTTGTACACTTGATCACAATGAACACTATGCACCTTGTCTCTAAAACAGACAACTGACTGTACACTTTAACACTAAGACTGTTGCCTTTTTTTGTACACTCAACTACTTATGCTTGTACTTTATATCATGTATGTGACAATAAAGAACGTTAAATTTGAACTTCATCTCATATTGTTCTTAACTGCATTCACAACACAAGATTAATACTGACTCAAAGAGTGTGGGGTCATCAGTGAGAGAGCACCTCACTTGGCAGCCTCTCAGGTAATACCCCAAGTTGACAGCCACTCTGACAGATAATGACAGATCGTCCAGTGGGGGAGTGGCTGGGGGAGGGGTTACCAGGCTATTGTTCACGCCCATTACCTGGCAGTCAGAGGTGTGAAATGTTGGAGAACTTTGGAGGGAGATTTCTCAGCTAAGTTGATTTGGCAGTACTAGCATTCAAATAAGCATATCTTCTTCAAATATGTTCAGATTTCAATGTATGAGACCTCATTTGAAAGCTTACAATCTGCACTTTCATAATCTGTAAAAAACTGAAAAATGAAAATGCCTAGTTGAGGACCAAATTACCAACGGCGGTCACATATGTAAGTGGTTTAAAGTATGGAGTTTAATGGGACACATTTTAATTACACTAGATTTCTCTCAGTGACCTCTTGCTCCATATCTACTCTGTTTTGCTCACCTCTCAGGTCACAACAGCTGTAAACTTGGCAGTTTGAGTACAGCAGACAAGTAATGCAAAGCGTGAAGAAAATATTTAGACTGTTCATTTCTGCTCCCATGCTGTTTGGCAGTAAAATCAATGCACACTGATTTAAGGTACCATCATTGAAAGGTGGTTGTAGATAGCAACCTGATTATAAATACATGTTCTCACAGGGTAGACCAACTGCAGTACACCCATCAAACAAACACAGTAACCTGGACTTACAGTTCTGGTGGGTGTTGAGGCCTATTAGAATAGCAGTGCCCATCCTTTCTGCTACTGGTTTTCTATTGCATTTCCCACAAAGAGCTTCATTCCACTCTTTAATCCATTTAATCTAAGTTAGTCTGAACAAAATGTTTCCATGCCAGGACCATGACTACTGTATAAGCAAAACGATATGGTATGGTATAGCCTACACATTGTGATCCAAATGTTAATTTGATTAATTTCAAGCGGTGTCTAACACTTTGTATAATAATCTTTTATTTACTGTATGCTATTGACTCTTCTTTATTGAAAAACTTTCAATACAGCCTACACTACAGCACAAATGGGAGTGGTGTTGTAGGGCTGCTCGATTATGGCAAAAATCATAATCACGATTATTTTGATTGATATTGAGATCACGATTATTTAACACGATTATTCATTTCATTTTTTCGTTTTGAATCAAAAGTTTTAACATTTTCTTGACTTTGATAACAATTAATTTATTAAATGTTGACTGGCTTTTCTTTTTAACAATGTTCTTTGGATTAGATACATTTCTCCCATGGGAGACAAATTGTGAACCTTGACCTTGATAAATAAATAAAAGTGCCAAAACGGATAAATAAAGAAGCTTCAAAGCCCCGCCACCACCACAGAAGAACACTACCTCGGAAAAATAATTTCACTATGACAGAACGCGTCTAAATAAGTTATTTAATGGTAGCGCCGAGGCTTCACAACCCAGCATTTGTTAAAATAGACCCTTTTGCTTAGGTAAGTGAAGTTTCATGTTTATCTGACCTCTCCTAAATAGACCGATACCGATTTATTTTGACGGCAAAGTGAATGGACCGGCAAAGGACTGTTTTCTGGCATGAGCGAGCGGAATGCGACAACGGGACTGAGAAGGGCTGCTTTGAGGGGCAGCTACGACTGCGTAGCAAATTTTACACACCGTGTCAACTTGGTCCAAATCTGTCTCCGCGAACCCATAGTGTTTCCACACCACTGACGTGGTTTTAGCTCTCTCGTCCACCAGCGGCTCTCTTTCTGCTGCCATAATCTTCTTGTCGTGTTTTGTTCGAGAGGAGCATGCGTGCGCCTCACAACTCGTCTCGCTCTAAACTAAAGTGTTTGTTTTGGGGCTTTGGGGGGTGGGGGAGGGGTCAAGCACAGTATAGCTCTGCAGTGTAGGGTGCGCTTGATTTGTGAAAGATCGTTTTATGGCGATTATTTTGTTTTAATGATCGTTGACAGCCCAGATCTTAATCTAGATTAAAATCCGATTAATCGAGCAGCCCTATGGTGTTGTACTGTACATACCTGAACAATCTACATGGTGCCGATGGATTACAGGATCCATTTTGTTGAAAAATCCTTTCTTAGTTGAGTAATTCCATTTAGTTTTTTTGTTGTTGTGCTAAAAAATCAATATTACCTGGTAGGTTAGTTTTAGTAATTACTTTGATGTCACTCTGGCAATTTTCTTGACTGGTCCTTGACTAATGACATCATAATGTCACTCACTTTGTCCTTGTCCTGTGACATGGATTCAGTCATAATGACAAACTGAGTGATGTCATAGAGTAAATAGGATTACATAATATATTATTACTATGGCAGTAATAACTACATTTTGTTGTTATGAAATGCAATAACAAAAGTTATTAGCATCTTTAGTTTATAATAGCCTACCTGCATGTTATGAAATTAAACATTTTAATATTGTGTACAGAGTAGGTGCAACAATAGTGTCTAATGTCACTCTCTGTACATCTAATTCATTTACTTTTGAGACAATCTATCCTGGTTGATCTAGTAGTAGTGAGCAAGCTAGTCAACTCCAACGTGAGGTCAGGATTTGTAGCCTAATTGTGATCAGCTGCTTTTCAAGCAGCGCCCCCCCATCTCCAACTAGGACTAGTGCAGAAGTGAAAGTGAAGTTTACAGCAGAAATATTCTGTTTCGAATGGTACCTTTGATTCAACATTTGGCTCTTGATAGCACAGGAGAGCATACTGAGACTGAGACTTTTGCATAATCCTGCTAACAAACAAACAAACAACCAAGAAACCTCTCGTGGTCCCGCCCCGTGATTCAGACCCACTCCAAGATTTAATGGATTCTAAGTTGAATCATGCTACACCCTTCCTTCAAGATTCGTGAAAATCGGTCAAGTAGTTTTTCCATAATCCTGCTAACAAATAAACAAACACAAGAACACACGCTACAGAAAACATGACCTCTCACCCTGCGCTGTCTCTGGGGCGGAGGTAATTACCAGACAAGAGAAGTAACCACAGGCTTATAGAAATCACAGATCACAGCTTATTTGAGTTTCTGCAGAAATGAATACCAGCGCTGTAATGAGCCTATCACAATCAATCAATCAATCAATCAATCAAAGCTTTATTTGTATAGCGCATTTCATACCCAGAGGCAACACAATGCGCTTTACAGAGAACAAGGGAGGTGGGCATACGACCCACCTCTACATATTCCAGAGGGAAGCAAAAAAACAGCAGCTTCATACTGCCTGGAGACGTATGATTAACAGATGTAAAAGCAACTCAAGGTTACTCAGTGAGTGTCAGCTCAGAGATTACATTGATCTAATATCTTCAATCACACACTAATGACAGTGCCAGATGCCAATTTAATGTTGGCGGCTGGTAAAAAGAAAAAGAAAAAGAAAAAAAAGTGTTAACCCTTTTTCATGCATGATGGCTGTTGCTGGGTGAACGCTGGCGCAAGTAGCTGCCACTGCCCTACACATCTTAAAAAATAAAAAAATAAAAAGTTTTCCACTTTTCTTTTATGCTAATTGACACATTTGGGATTTTTTGGATTGATATTTATAACTGTTTTGTTATTGTTGTAACTTTGTAAATTTTGTGTCTGTATTTACTTGTTTTTAACCATGTACGTGACCTTGAGTGTTATGAAAGGCGCCTTGAAATAAAATTCATTATTATTATTATTATTATTTCCTATCGTTTGAATCAAGTCTTCCTCCAATCTCTTGTTCCCTCTTTTCCAGTCTCGTGCAGTCAGAGTCTGAGCTCCCGTCCTTCCTGTCTCAAAGGCAGCAGGCGCGCTCCCTGGCCGAGGAGCTCCAGCACCAGACAGCCCAGCTTGCTCTGCGCTTCCCCTGGCCAGGAGCAGCTCAACGAGGGCAGACTGCCCTCCAGGCCCAGGGTCTGCTGGACCAGACCGAAGCTTTGGGGCCGACCTTCTCCGCCCTGCGAGCCCAGAGGAAGGAGCTGGCCCGCCGCACCAAGGACCCCATCTGGGAAGACCCTTCCTGGGCCGCGCTGGAGGACTGCCAGCCCTCGCTGGTCAAAGAGCTCAATGTAGGTAGACTGAAGCTGAATGTTTTTGTTTCTGACTTTAAGCTTCACAATCCAATTAATCACTTAATCACTTTCCCCTTAACCAGGGGCTGTGTTTAAGCCTTGAGGACGGTGTGTGTAGAGAGAAGAGGTGTGTCCAGTTAGTACAGGATTGCCGCCACGCTCTAGACTCCTTCCAGGAGAGGATGGCAGGATTTAAAGACCAGACGGCAGACCTGAATCAACTGAAGGCTGATGTAGTGGCCCAGGAGGTGAGATGCACCAGGATGTGTGTCAGGACACACACACACACACACACACACACACACACACGCTACCTAACATAACCCTTATCACATACAAACTTTGCTCACACTGGAGCCATGCCCACACCCACCCACGCCCGCCCCCCCCTCCTCTGTCCTGGTTGCAGGATGCGCTCTCTGTCTGACCTGGAGGGCCGTCTGACCGCCCTGCGCCCGGAGCTCCAGCGCCTGACCAGTGCGTCTGCAGACCCCACGGGACCGGAGGTCACAGGTCACAGGGGCGGGGCCAGGGAGGAGCTGCAGAGCTTGTGGGAGGAGACTCGTCAGGCCGTCACAGAGAGGTAAGAGAGGAGAGACGCGGGGGAGACTAAGGGGAGAATGTGACGCGGTTGTGTGAGATTTTGTCTTCTGTCACTGAACTACAGTATATTTGACTCCACTCGTTTGCTGTTGTGTGTGCTTGTTTATTTGTGTACTTGCGCTTCCATGGGTGTTTATGTTTTGGATTTAGATTTTAGATTCATTTATTTGCAGGTGAACATCTAGAAAACCCCTAAGGGCTTATAAAATCGATGTCACCTCTAAATCATTGGTACATAATCATTAGTTAAATAAATAACTGTGTGATGACTGTCCGTGTGTGTATTTAATAATGTAATTTGTGTGTGTGTGTGTGTGTGTGTGTGTGTGTGTGTGTGTCCGTGTGTGCGTCCGTGTCCGTGTGTGTGTGTGTGTTTATTTGCTTGTGTATGATAAGATCACCCTCTAATCTCACGGTGTGTGTTCTCTATGGAGGCTGGCCCAGTGCAGGACCTGGCAGAGCTGCTGAAGAGGTTCCAGAGCGTCCGTAGTGACCTGAGCAGCACCTTACAGAGGGCAGAGCGCACCATCGCTCAACAGGCCTCCTACATGGGCAAAGACAACCTGCAGAGACTCCTCACTAAGGTAGCGTTCACTTTCATTAAAGGAGTAGTCAAGGGAAAATGCATGTTTAGCCCTTTTTTAAGGTTACTTATGTTAACTTATACTTATGTTTGTCTTTGAAATTGAGAGTTTAACATGTTTTTTGAATGATTTTTCATGGTGCCCACCCACATCCATTGTATGACCAAAACGATGGTAGAGCAATTATCAGACTTTCTCTCAAAGTGCTAGCTTTGTCAACGTTTTGATCTGAACCATTGTATATGATCATAAGTAAACAGGGCTAAACATGCATTTTGCCTTTACTACTCCTTTAACTAAGTCATTCGCCGTTGTGTGGACTCTGATGATAAGGATTCTCAGAACAGGAACATGTCGTGGATCTACAAGCTGCTAGTAAACATCCTCAGTGAAGTCTGACCACTGTGGAGAACACTCATGGTGTTAACGCGCTGTATCCAGTTGGAACCACTAGATGGCAGCAGACTCTCATTTTCTTTTTCCTAAATAATAACACTTTTTTTTTGTGGAAATGTGTATGCCTGAGTGGGCATTACTTTATGTGTGTGAATGTACTCACTTTGTTAGTTTGATAGGTATGTATCAATGTATGTGTCTATTTATGAGCACTTGTTTTTGTTCAGGTGCATGCCAGCAGGGCGGAGCTGTGTGTTTATGAAAGCTTGTTTTTGTTCAGGTGCATGCCAGCAAGGCGGAGCTGTGTGAACTTGGAGACGGGGTGGAGGAGATCCGCAGCATCTGCAGACAACTGCAGACACAGCTGCGCAAGATCCCCGACTGCGCAGACGCCCCCTTCGACAGCGAGGCGGCCGCGCTCATGGACCGCTGGCTGGATGTGAGTTCGCCCTGCCTCGCCCCGCCCTGCTCTGCCCCGCCCCACCCTGCCCCGCCCTACCCCGCCCCGCCCCACCCTGCCCCGCCACACCCTGGACCCTGACACCTTCTCTCTCTCAGTTACTCTCTTACTCTCTTAAGCACCTACTGTATTCTAGATTGCTATTCTTGCACTTTGCCTTTAGCACTAGATTATGCTCTTAGTCACTTGTTTTAGAAAGTAGAGGCACTTGTGAGTTCTGGTGAGTAGTAGTACATTGGCTTTTCCTACGTTAAGTGCAATTATTGTTAGTCTCTTTGGATAAAAGTGTCTGCTAAATGACTGTAATCTAATGTAATGTCTTACAGCCTTGTCAGTTGCAGTTTGTATGTGTTGTTTGTTTATATTTTATGGTATGTTTGTGCAAGTTTGAGCCATTGAGTGTTGTTCCAAATGTAACTGTCAATATAATACTTTGGTTACAAGTATTTGGGGACAAGTTAGATGTTGGAGGAAATGGCCGTGGAATTACTTGGTGGCTACAGGGTGGCTACTGTACCTTGGAATTTAAGTTGTTAGAAAGACAGTTCTCTAACGTGGAATATAGATCGGATTAAAAAAACAGTGAACAGAAATATCACAGCCAGTGTAAATGGGAAATGAGATTCATGTGTTGATGAATGTCATACCAATTCGGACTCGCTATACAAATAAAGTTTGATTTGATTCGATTTGATTTGACACTGTAAGCCTAAATCAGATGTTCTCCCCCAAGGTCACGGAGAGAACGGACTCCCACCTGGACAACCTGCGTGTGGGGCTGGCTCTGTGGGAGGGGCTTCTCCAGCTGGGCGAGGAGGTGGAGAACTGGACCACCAATAAAATGGCCTCCTTTGCCCAGTCACACCCCTTCCAGAGTGAGGAGGAGGTCACGGCCATGCAGGTAAAGTCCCCCGGCCACCCTCTGCGTTTTTTGTGTTTTTTGTTTTTGTGTGATTTCATACGGTTGATTTTCATTTCATTTCATTTCAAACCTTTATTTATACTCGTAAAGCACTGTTTCCCTCATTTACAGTGTTGACAAGTTCACACAGATACACAACTAACAACGGAGCAAATACAATATTCAATAATAATATTAATAATAATTAAAAACACTAATAATTATAATAATAATTCAAAACAGTTACAGGTCGAAGTAAGATTTTAAAAGGAGTTATTTTCTTACACGCTTTGTTGGATGTTAAGGCAAAGATCCTCCGGCTGAATTGTTGAATTCTCAGTGAATTGTGTCTTTCACTTCATGCTGGGTTGTGAAGCTTACAGAGTAGTTTAGTTAGCCCGTCCCTACCTCTCCTGATCTCTGGTCCTTCCCCAGAATGAGCTCCAGGCCCAGGAAGACAACCTGGAGCGCTTCCAGCGGAGGGCCTCTGAGATCCAGGCGCTGCTGCAGAGCCAGGAGCCCCCTCTAGAACTCCAGGTGGGTGAGACGAGGGTCGGCCTCAGGAAATAGGAAGGGCCTGGGAGAGTCTGGAGTAATATAATAATAAAATAATACAATTCTTGGTCTAACAGTCCACCATTTCTTTTACCTTGCAGTAGGCACCATTTTAGCTGTTTTTGCTCATTTATTTTTGTGAAAGTCAATTTTATCGCACCCGTTACATTACATAAGTGCTATGCAAATAGAGTTGACTCTCCTCATCCTCCTCTTCCAGGTTATCGGGACCCAAATGAGGAAGAAGATCGATCAGGTGAACGAGTTCTTCTCGGAGACTGGGGAAATCCACAGACAGTTGGTGGCAGCTAAGGGACAGGTGACCGCCAAGATGGCGGAGTGTGAGTCGTCTGTCCAGAAGATCCAGGATGCACTGGGCCACCTCGCTGCCTTGGATCCCACAGATCTCTGTACACAAATACAGGTACATTTAAAATAAAATGTAAAAAGAAGCCATTTCTAAGGCCTCATTTTATTTTCAGATTGAGAAGTACATTTACACATAGTAATGTTGTAATAATAATAATAATAATAATGCATTTTATTTATAAGGGGCCTTTCAAGTCACTCAAGGTCACCGTACAGGATAAAAAAGACAATAAAATATACAATAGACAAAAGATACAAAATAAAAAAAATAATAAACGTCTTCTCTCTCGGCGTAGGAGCTGTCTGCACAGCTGCAGATGCAGGCGGAGCAGGCGGACGGCCTGATGGAGGAGCTGCGTCTCCTGGCCTCCGTCACCGGCCCACAGAGCCTGCAGGACCTGGCTGCAGACTGCCTGCGTCTGCAGGAGAGCGTCTGCGCAGCCCGGCAGCTTCTGGCTCTCACGACTGCGCAGGCTGAGGAGGACGTCCGGAGAATGGACAGGTACTAACAGTCACAGGTTTACACCGATTTTGGGGTTAACTCCAAAATCTGTTTGTCTAATGTGTTCAAAAATATGTTTTTCTATTTTTATCTTGCGAAACCCTACAGTATATGAAAGATGTGAAATGTTATGCTAATTTTCCAGCTGTTCACTTTCTCAAAAAAAGACTTCTAAGTATATGCACATGGCCACTGACTGCAGACTTTGCACAGACCATAACACCATACTGCTTCAAGTTCAGTTCCATGTCATTTCATGAATGACGGGTCGTGAAACAAGTTAATCCTGCTCTCTCGAGTTCAGGATGCATTCTTCTTCCTAATCTCTCCGCTCAACCTGAATGTAACTGCAGTTTGTAAGTGGATGTGTCGACTAATGAGAATTCCCACGTGTGCTAGTCTGCAGAAGCAGTGTGAGAGTCTAGAGCAGTGGTTGAAAGCGTCAGAACCGAAAGCAGAGGAAGGAGAGGACCTTCGTCGCCTGCAAAAGGAAGTACTCGAGCACAGGTAAACAATCTATCAAAAGTCTTTTCATTTCTCATTTCATATTTTATGCATATCCTACATCACGCATGTATATCCTGTGATGAAAATAATATTAGAATCGAAATTATACTAGTCACACATTGCAAGATTGTATGGCCTCCTCACACACAGACTTGACCATCTTCAATTTCCCTTGCAGTGAGCAGGCGGAGGCCCTTGTTGATCTGGTGACATCGTTACACAGAAGCACACTCAAGGGGTCGTCCTTCCTTCAGCACGCTGGCAGGCTACTGGAGCGCTTCCGCAGTCTCCAGACCAGCATACTCGCCTCCGAAGCCGATCAGAGATCTCTTGCTGCTGAGACCCAGGTCTTCCAGACGCTGGCAAGAGACACCGGCGCCTGGTTTACGGCCCTGCGACAACAGGTTGACTCTGTAGTCGATGATGGTTCGGCCACCCGTAGCCAGGCTGAACAGAAACTACTCACGGCCCAGGGGCCTCATTTATCATTGAGGTACGCCTTCTTTTACACGGTCTTTTTCGCGATTTCAGGCGTACGCCATTTTCCCCCCCCACATTGCGATTTATCAAGCCGAAAGGGCGGAAATTTAGTCGCCTTTCTCCGCGCTTTTGTACGACACCTCTCAAGTTGTCGTACCGATTTACACGGTGTTCTACGCCCTTTTTGAACACAGGGGGAACTGGCGACGCAGGTGGTGCGTCGGTGAATTACTATGTTTGACGGAGAGAATAAGAGCGACAGTTCATGAACGCACAAACATGTAGGCTAATAGCCCAATTCAGCACCAACATATATCGCAATGCAAGATTAGACGTGTCCTCTAACCGGCTCATTAATGGTCCGATATGGATTTGTTCCCCAAACTGAACCTATATGCGCTGTCCCAAACCTTTCCGCGCTATATGTCACACACCTAATGCAGGCACTCCATCAAACGGCAATAATTGACCAATTAGATTGTCATTAATATGTGATCATGTGGACCTGTTTGCTGTTTGGTAAGCATATAAATGACAGTCCTCCTGTGCGTAATGCGAGCCTAAATGAATCCGGCGCTACTCGGCCTACTGGCCGAGATAGAACTCCAAAGAGGTGACGGCGATGGCGACTGCACCCACATAAGGGCACCATCAGTGAATGAATACGTCTATGTGAATCGCAAAAATGTGCACACTATAAATACCCAAATCATATGTGACGCCGACATGCTCATCACAAGTGTAGTGGCACGGTGGCCTGGCTCCACGCATGACTCATTCACCCTGGCGCACAGCAGGGTGGGGCTAGACTGGAGGCAGGCGCTGCGCGTGACGGCTGGCTTGGTGTGTGCATAGCCAAGATACATATTCTTTGTCTTTTTTACTTTAATCTTTATTAGCATTTTCCATCTATACAACGACAATGCCATAAAACATAAAAACTTACAATAACAGCTTATGGGTACTTCCATCCATGCAGCTTTTTTTTCTTACTCAAATATGACAATTTTAATACTAGTGGTATCATCACACTTCCTTCTATAATCCATCCATTTTTCCCATCTCCCTTCAAACTTTCCTTCCTGCATCCTCAATGCATAAATAAATCTCATAAATCTCCTCCACAACACCCACCACTGCTCCTTGGTTGGGGGTTCCACCTTATACCAAGCCCTCATTATTGTCTTTTTACTAGCAACCAATAGTACTTTCACTAGGTATCTGTCCCCTCCTTGTACATCATTCTGTTATGTTTGCCAAGATGTATATTCAAAGCTGATAAGAATGAGAACCAGTCAAGACCCCACCACAAAATGAGGACCCAAGCCCTCAGCCCCCTCCCCGTCATGAGGTTTACCAGCGGGGCCAAAGGGCCCACACTGAGGTCATGCGCCAGCTATGAAGACACAAACAAGTAAGGTTCACATTTCTACCATTTTATTGTCTGTTGGTGGGTGACTGTGTGAGGTGTGTGAGTGCGTTTGTGAGTGAATGTGTGAGGTCCGTGAGTGTGGTAGTGAGTGACTGTGTGAGGTCCTTGAGTGTGGTAGTGAGTGACTGTGTGAGGTCCGTGAGTGTGGTAGTGAGTGACAGTGTGAGGTCCGTGACAGCATGTGTGAGGGAATGAAGTGCAGTGAGGATGTCCTGTTGGCTCTGGTGGTGTAGTGTGGTGACCTCCACCAACTGCTGCACAACTGCCCCACAACTGCCCCAATCCCTTCTGCCATTTCCCTCTGGGCCTCTAGGGTCATGAGCCTCCAGCACAGCGTCTGATAGGAAGCCCAGCCCTCAGGGAACCTTGAGGCAGGGACGCTGGCAGCCGGAGGTGGAGGCGTGGGCGGTGGAGACGGAGACGGAGGCGCTGGAGATGGCACTGGAGGTGGAGGCCGGTGCGCTGGAGGTGGAGGCACTGGAGGTCGTGGCGCTGGATGTAGAGGCTGCAACCGGCGGGGGCACGACCGTCAGGTCAAGGACCACTGCAGACTCCCCCTCCTCTGAGTCCCACCCCACGTCAGAGTCTGGAGAAACAATTTCAGTCATTTTCTTTGAGTTTGTCTGTTAACTTGATTATGCATTAAACATTTTATTGTGTAGCCATATTCAATTGATATGTTTTTCTGTTGGCAGCCAAATAAATGCTTAAGTGTGATTTACCGGGTGATTTAGATGAGAGTCTAAATTTCCCAGAGGGGAAAATGTTTCATGTGGTCCAACATTATGAAGTGGTCATCTGTGTTATCGTTCCCTGTTTTTGGTCCTAAATCAATCATAGCCTACCACAGAATGTGTGGAATGTTTGCTTTCCTCACACATAATACAGAATGTCCGTGTAGCCTACGCCACATACAGGATGCACCAAACATACAGTAGGCTACCTAAACTAGGAGCAATCAGACAAATGTAGGCTCGTACAAATAGCTTACCTTCCGAAGATGATTTTCTTTCCTCGCGTGGACCTCACCAACAAGCACATGCACCTCCGTCTCCGAAAAGTTTCTCTTCTTTCCGCGTTTTTCCATAAACGTCTTTGTCTGTCCTAATGCTCCACGCTATATTATGTCGGTTCCTTCCGGGGTATCCCCGTTGTGCGCTGTCATAGTTTTGACCATATATGGTTGGATTTGGGCGTGGAGAGGGCGGAACACGGGGCGCGTGCGCGTACGCTCTCTTCCCCGCCAGTCTCGGATTTCTCGTGCAGAAAAGGGCGTACGACTTTTTTGATAGATCCGAAAAGCGTGTAAATATTCTCGTCGTACGCTACATTTCGCATTTTCCGCGTTTTCGTCGTACGCCCTCTTTTACACCTGAATTTACACGCTCTTTGATAAATGAGGCCCCAGGTGAGGGAGCTCATCCCAGGGATCATTAGTAACCATAGACCTGTTTTATGGTGAAGGGAGGCCTCTGGCTACCAATGGCACTTAATGTAAGCAACAATGAGTCTTTAAATATTAGTAACACAATACTAAGGTATTTGGTCCTTCTACAGTATGTGCATTTTCTTCAAAATATTCTAAATGGCCCATGGCAAAATAATAACAAAAAGTAATAATTGCATGTTATTATTATTATTATTATTATTATTATTGTTATTATTAGTGTTATTATTATTATACTTTTATTATTCATTCATTCATTCATTCATTCATTCATTTATTTATTAGTTTGTTATTTTAAATGTATCACCCCCTACCCTTTGTTGTGCTGTGCAGGCCGTGCTGAGTGTGATGTCTGAGGCCAAGTCTCGTCTGGAGGACCTGAGGTCTGCTGGACACACGCTCACTCAGCGACGGGGCTTCGGGAGGGCAGAGGTACTGGGTGTGCTTCAGACAGTCAACAGCACAGAGGAGCAGTGGAGATCTGTTCTACAGCCGGCTGAACCACATCGCAGGTTGGTGACCACATGGGATTAATGTGCAATTCTACAACGGAGAGTTTGGATACTTGATTCTGATTGGCTAGCAGCTGTGGTAAAATACTCTGTAACCCACGGCTGCGACTGCATAACAATTAGGATTAATGCGCCGTCAATCTCATCTCCGCTATCGCGTCGGGCCTAACAACGCCCCGTAGCTGTGGTAAAATTCCCTGTAACCCACTGCCTCTCGTGGTCAATTGCTTAAATATCTCACCTGGAAACACACGCTTGTGAATTTTTCTTGTATTCTATTGATGCTTCACAGGTTGATTCTGTTCTATTGATCCATCAAATAGTCATCCGCAATAGATATACCAATTAACTTCAACACAGATTATTATGATGCTACAGAGGATTACCATGCTGTATATTTTATTTTAATTTTCGTTCAACATCAGAATGTATGGGTTTGAATAAAATAATACAAGACAAGTTGCATAGTAATACAAGAGAAGTTGCAAAGTAGTGATGGGAAATTAACTCTACAAATCTGAATCTCTCTCCTCTGATGGGGCTTTCGTGTTTGTCTTCTTCCTTCTCTTACGAAGTGGTTTGCCTGTCTCTGTCTCTGAGCTGGTTGCTGGCTTCTCTTTTCCCATCATCATCGTTCCGCTCCTGCTCCTTTTGCCCGAGAAACTTGCCTCGCCCAGGATGTGGCTGGACGAGCTCAACCGGGCACCTTCAGTTTCAGAACTAAGGCCATCACTAAGCTCTCCCTCAAGTATAGAATATGAATCACTTGGCATTGGGAGGGCAGGTACATTGGAAGGTACACCCTCGCCGGAATAATATATGGGAATTGATAGGGAGGGTTTATAGATTCTTCGACTCTTCAAAATCTTGCTGCCATTATGCTCATTCTCCTCCTGTGCCTCATAGCTGTAGTGGCCTTTTAAGGTGGTGCTCACCACTTTACAAGTGCATTGACCAAAAGTAGTGGCCTCGGGTGTCTGAGGGGGAAAGAATATCGCACTGGTGCGTTGGGTTTCTGTGCAGCTTCTTCCAGGCATATCCAGTTTGTCGTTACTCTCCTTGCGACTCTGGAAGGAAAAATTAAGTGCTTTTCTGGACTGCTTGGTCATATTTACCGAACTAAGAATGCCTTGATGTGTGGATGGTACTATGGCTGTATCATGTCCAAATGCCCTTGAAAAGGTGCTCGTCGCTGAGCTTGTTTTTAGGGGGCAGTGAGCCCTACCATCACAGGGGAAGTCCGCCTGCTGTTCCTTGGCATTGGACTCATCAATTGAATCTTCTACTCGATGCAGATTCCTCTTGTCTGTCTCCTCTTCATCGTCCCCAGTTAATATTTGGTAAGTGTATGGGATTACGCTTCTGTCCTTTTGAAAAACCTTGCCCCTCTCGAAGGAGCGGCGGGGATCTTCATCAGACCATTGCCTGGGTGTGGAAAGCATCTTGGACTTTCCTTGAGGCACTGTTGATGGTGGTTCAGTCAGTTGCACAGGTGCAGGGAAAACACCAAACCTTTGCTCAGCCTTTTTGGATTCTGTAGGCATTTTAAACTCTTCTACAGAGTTTGCTAAGGCCCTACTGTGTTGTATAGGTTTATTGGACATCTCAATCCTTTCTCTGTGCACCGAAGATAGCCTTGCCCTTCTTCTTGGGGGTAAAGGCACCTTGAACACTACCTGAGGTTCTTGGGTCAGCTCAGTCTGTGGTTTCGGCTGAGGAGAGACCTCAGAACCATTGTGGGTCTTCAGACTCGGTTCAATCCCATGATCTGAGTCTCTCTCCTCTGATGCTTTCGTGTTTGTCTCCTTCCTTCTCTTACGAAGTGGTTTGCCTGTCTCTGTCTCTGAGCTGGTTGCTGGCTTCTCTTTTCCCCTCATCATCGTTCCGCTCCTGCTCCTTTTGCCTGAGAAACTTGCCTCGCCCAGGATGTGGCTGGATGAGCTCAACCGGGCACCTTCAGTTTCAGAACTAAGGCCATCATTAAGCTCTCCCTCAAGTATAGAATATGAATCACTTGGCATTGGGAGAGCAGGCACATTGGAAGGTACACACTTTCCTGAATAATATATGGGAATGGATAGGGAGGGTTTATAGATTCTTCGACTCTTCAAAGTCTTGCTGCCATTATGCTCATTCTCCTCCTGTGCCTCATAGCTGTAGTGGCGTTTTAAGGTGGTGCTCACCACTTTACAAGTGCATTGACCAAAAGTAGTGGCCTCGGGTGTCTGAGGGGGAAAGAATATCGCACTGGTGCGTCGGGTTTCTGTGCAGCTTCTTCCAGGCATATCCAGTTTGTCGTTACTCTCCTTGCGACTCTGGAAGGAAAAATTAAGTGCTTTTCTGGACTGCTTGGTCATATTTACCGAACTAAGAATGCCTTGATGTGTGGATGGTACTATGGCTGTATCATGTCCAAATGCCCTTGAAAAGGTGCTCGTCGCTGAGCTTGTTTTTAGGGGGCAGTGGGCCCTACCATCACAGGGGAAGTCCGCCTGCTGTTCCTTGGCATTGGACTCATCAATTGAATCTTCTACTCGATGCAGATTCCTCTTGTCTGTCTCCTCTTCATCGTCCCCAGTTAATATTTGGTAAGTGTATGGGGTTACGCTTCTGTCCTTTTGAAAAACCTTGCCCCTCTCGAAGGAGCGGCGGGGATCTTCATCAGACCATTGCCTGGGTGTGGAAAGCATCTTGGACTTTCCTTGAGGCACTGTTGATGGTGGTTCAGTCAGTTGCACAGGTGCAGGGAAAACACCAAACCTTTGCTCAGCCTTTTTGGATTCTGTAGGCATTTTAAACTCTTCTACAGAGTTTGCTAAGGCCCTACTGTGTTGTATAGGTTTATTGGACATCTCAATCCTTTCTCTGTGCACCGAAGATAGCCTTGCCCTTCTTCTTGGGGGTAAAGGCACCTTGAACACTACCTGAGGTTCTTGGGTCAGCTCAGTCTGTGGTTTCGGCTGAGGAGAGACCTCAGAACCATTGTGGGTCTTCAGACTCGGTTCAATCCCATGATCTGAGTCTCTCTCCTCTGATGCTTTCGTGTTTGTCTCCTTCCTTCTCTTACGAAGTGGTTTGCCTGTCTCTGTCTCTGAGCTGGTTGCTGGCTTCTCTTTTCCCCTCATCATCGTTCCGCTCCTGCTCCTTTTGCCTGAGAAACTTGCCTCGCCCAGGATGTGGCTGGATGAGCTCAACCGGGCACCTTCAGTTTCAGAACTAAGGCCATCATTAAGCTCTCCCTCAAGTATAGAATATGAATCACTTGGCATTGGGAGAGCAGGCACATTGGAAGGTACACACTTTCCTGAATAATATATGGGAATGGATAGGGAGGGTTTATAGATTCTTCGACTCTTCAAAGTCTTGCTGCCATTATGCTCATTCTCCTCCTGTGCCTCATAGCTGTAGTGGCGTTTTAAGGTGGTGCTCACCACTTTACAAGTGCATTGACCAAAAGTAGTGGCCTCGGGTGTCTGAGGGGGAAAGAATATCGCACTGGTGCGTCGGGTTTCTGTGCAGCTTCTTCCAGGCATATCCAGTTTGTCGTTACTCTCCTTGCGACTCTGGAAGGAAAAATTAAGTGCTTTTCTGGACTGCTTGGTCATATTTACCGAACTAAGAATGCCTTGATGTGTGGATGGTACTATGGCTGTATCATGTCCAAATGCCCTTGAAAAGGTGCTCGTCGCTGAGCTTGTTTTTAGGGGGCAGTGGGCCCTACCATCACAGGGGAAGTCCGCCTGCTGTTCCTTGGCATTGGACTCATCAATTGAATCTTCTACTCGATGCAGATTCCTCTTGTCTGTCTCCTCTTCATCGTCCCCAGTTAATATTTGGTAAGTGTATGGGGTTACGCTTCTGTCCTTTTGAAAAACCTTGCCTCTCTCGAAGGAGCGGCGGGATCTTCATCAGACCATTGCCTGGGTGTGGAAAGCATCTTGGACTTTCCTTGAGGCACTGTTGATGGTGGTTCAGTCAGTTGCACAGGTGCAGGGAAAACACCAAACCTTTGCTCAGCCTTTTTGGATTCTGTAGGCATTTTAAACTCTTCTACAGAGTTTGCTAAGGCCCTACTGTGTTGTATAGGTTTATTGGACATCTCAATCCTTTCTCTGTGCACAGAAGATAGCCTTGCCCTTCTTCTTGGGGGTAAAGGCACCTTGAACACTACCTGAGGTTCTTGGGTCAGCTCAGTCTGTGGTTTCGGCTGAGGAGAGACCTCAGAACCATTGTGGGTCTTCAGACTCGGTTCAATCCCATGATCATGCTCAGGATACCTCTCATTCATTTGCTGGTGTTTAATAGGTGGCTGAAAAACGCCATGGGTCTCTGTTGGCAACCTAGTCCCTTGTCTGGTCATTGTAGGCCTTTCAAATACATGCCATGTGTTTTGAGATGCCAGAGACTCTTGGGGGGATTGAAGGAGCTCCTCGATATATTTGGGCTCAACAGGTCTTGAGCACACGTCAGTCCTTTGCATGGGTCCACAGCACAGCTTAACCCTTTCAGTGTGTCCAGAAGACGGTTTTGAAGCGCTTTTTGGTGGGAGAGGAATTTTTAAAATGCTGTCTGCCTCTTGAGCAGATTCACTATTTTCACTTGGCGGAGCAGTGGCGTCCAGATTCCTTTTAAGCCACCGTTTGTTCTTGAGACACCGCACATGCTGCTGACTAATTCCTTGGCCGGAATCAGAGCAGTGCTCAGTCCATTGCTGATGTTCAACCGAAAGTTCAGTTGTTCGTCCTGACTCGCAAGATGGCTCAAGAGATGACTCAACCACTTGTTCATGTTTAGGAGATAACTCCATCCCTGGAGTGGGTTCTGGGGAAACATCAGGAGATAACTCCATCCCTGGAGTGGGTTCTGGGGGAACTTCAGGAGATAACTCTATCCCTGGAGTGGGTTCTGAGGAAACTTTAGGAGATAACTCCATCCCTGGAGTGGGTTCTGGGGAAACTTCAGGAGATAACTCTGTCCCTGGAGTGGGTTCTGGGGAAACTTCAGGAGATAACTCTATCCCTGGAGTGGGTTCTAGGGGAACTTCAGGAGATAACTCCATCCCTGGAGTGGGTTCTGGGGAAACTTCAGGAGATAACTCCATCCCTGGAGTGGGTTCTGGGGGAACTTCAGGAGTTAACTCCATCCCTGGAGTGGGCTCTGGGGAAAACTGAGTGCCTTGGTCGGGATCTGGAGAAACATACGGTTGGTGTTTGATCTTAATGGAAATTTCAAATCCTACCTCAGTGTTTGGATAGGAATCCTGAAACTGCCCAATCCCATCCATGCACCCTGTGGAACACACACTTTGCTTCGATGTGAGATGTGGCTTGAATTCTCCATGGGACTCTTGAACTGGCTCAACATGTTGTTCAGGCTCACCGGAATCACTAACAGCTTTCCATTCATTTTCTAATTCTATCAGTTGCATGTGCTCAGAACAATGATCACTCTCTTGTGATTGCTTGATCACATCTTGAGGTTCTACTGACATTGCAGATGGAGATTCTTGCTCAGACTTGCTGGGCATTTCAGAAACTTCCCAGGAGATTGGATATTGCTTAGTACAGTGTTGGTGTTCTGTACAGTGTGTGGTTTTTGGAGATGATTGCTTTGTCAGTCTGCACTCAGTAGATACATCGACCTCTTGATAGATAGGTAACACTTCAATCCCTTGTTTGCTTTTGGGAAAAGGCCCAATCTCTGGCCATTGGTCAGAGGATTCCATCTCTTGCCAGGCTTCTGGAGAATACTTGAGCTCTGCTTCAGACTTTTCACACGGGGTAGCAGGTTGCTCAAGCACACGGGACATATCAAATAATTGTGAAGAGATTGAAGTGGTCTCTGTGCATCTGTTGTGGTCAAGGGATGACTCATGCCTATCCTCTTGCTTGGCCAGTAACTCAATTCCTTGATGGTGTTCTGTGGAAGGCTTAGTCCCTGTGTAGGGTACAGGATTCTCTTCAGTCTGTTTCAGCTCAGTCTGTGCTTCGGGCAGAGTGGATACCTCCAACACTTCCCAGGAACAGGGGGGCATCTCCATACCTTCACTCTCTAGGCATGTTTCAGTTCCCTGCTGTTTTTTGGTTTCATTTGAAATTCCTTCTCCCAGTGATAGAGTGCCGTGGTGTTCGCTGCCCTTGCACTCGAGGGCTGGAGGTTGTGGAGAGACATCAGACATTGAGTCCTGATTTTCTTCATCACTCTCCACAATACAAGAAGAAGATGAAGCCAGGGGGCTGTTTGGGAATTGAGGAGATCCTTCCGATGAAGACGAGTCAAGTTCTTCAAAGCAGTCCATGTAGACATCACTCTCCACAATACAAGAAGAAGATGAAGCCAGGGGGCTGTTTGGGAATTGAGGAGATCCTTCCGATGAAGACGAGTCAAGTTCTTCAAAGCAGTCCATGTAGACTGAGGCAGGAGAAAGACATTCCTCTTCCTCAAGCTCCTCCAGTGCCTCCACATAGGGGGGGTCACTCATCTCCATCCCTGTGGGTGTAAGGGGAGAGAGACCGTCCTTCTGTGGGTGTTCTAGCCAGAGATCAACAGTGAGCATGTCTTCAGGATTTTCACCATCCAGAAATAGAAAAGGGAAACGTGTGTCCAGTCCGGACGGGCTTTCTGTGGAGGTCAGACAGGCAGGTGCAACAGGCCTTGAGGTTGTTTTTATTCTGGAGGTATCACCTGTAGGTCTCTCCTGTGTTTGGTCAGGTGCAGCATTGTTGTCTAGCTGGTGCAGGGAATATCCGACAGGATGCTTGCAGTTGGGATCCAAATTGTTACAACAATGGCTATGAAGAGAAGCAGGATCAGAGTTGTTTGGTGTAGTAGTGTGTTGAGCACACCCTCGATTTTGCCTGCACTCTGTCAAAAAAAAAGAAAGAATGTGTGATGAGTTAAAAGCATGCAGGCTCAATATTTTTTATTTTGTCAGGAGAACATACAGTATACATATGTAAGTGGTTTAAAGTATGGAGTTTAATGGGACACATTTTAATTACACTAGATTTCTCTCAGTGACCTCTTGCTCCATATCTACTCTGTTTTGCTCACCTCTCAGGTCACAACAGCTGTAAACTTGGCAGTTTGAGTACAGCAGACAAGTAATGCAAAGCGTGAAGAAAATATTTAGACTGTTCATTTCTGCTCCCATGCTGTTTGGCAGTAAAATCAATGCACACTGATTTAAGGTACCATCATTGAAAGGTGGTTGTAGATAGTAACCTGATTATAAATACATGTTCTCACAGGGTAGACCAACTGCAGTACACCCATCAAACAAACACAGTAACCTGGACTTACAGTTCTGGTGGGTGTTGAGGCCTATTAGAATAGCAGTGCCCATCCTTTCTGCTACTGGTTTTCTATTGCATTTCCCACAAAGAGCTTCATTCCACTCTTTAATCCATTTAATCTAAGTTAGTCTGAACAAAATGTTTCCATGCCAGGACCATGACTACTGTATAAGCAAAACGATATGGTATGGTATAGCCTACACATTGTGATCCAAATGTTAATTTGATTAATTTCAAGCGGTGTCTAACACTTTGTATAATAATCTTTTATTTACTGTATGCTATTGACTCTTCTTTATTGAAAAACTTTCAATACAGCCTACACTACAGCACAAATGGGAGTGGTGTGTTGTACTGTACATACCTGAACAATCTACATGGTGCCGATGGATTACAGGATCCATTTTGTTGAAAAATCCTTTCTTAGTTGAGTAATTCCATTTAGTTTTTTTGTTGTTGTGCTAAAAAATCAATATTACCTGGTAGGTTAGTTTTAGTAATTACTTTGATGTCACTCTGGCAATTTTCTTGACTGGTCCTTGACTAATGACATCATAATGTCACTCACTTTGTCCTTGTCCTGTGACATGGATTCAGTCATAATGACAAACTGAGTGATGTCATAGAGTAAATAGGATTACATAATATATTATTACTATGGCAGTAATAACTACATTTTGTTGTTATGAAATGCAATAACAAAAGTTATTAGCATCTTAAGTTTATAATAGCCTACCTGCATGTTATGAAATTAAACATTTTAATATTGTGTACAGAGTAGGTGCAACAATAGTGTCTAATGTCACTCTCTGTACATCTAATTCATTTACTTTTGAGACAATCTATCCTGGTTGATCTAGTAGTAGTGAGCAAGCTAGTCAACTCCAACGTGAGGTCAGGATTTGTAGCCTAATTGTGATCAGCTGCTTTTCAAGCAGCGCCCCCCCATCTCCAACTAGGACTAGTGCAGAAGTGAAAGTGAAGTTTACAGCAGAAAAGTTCTGTTTCGAATGGTACCTTTGATTCAACATTTGGCTCTTGATAGCACAGGAGAGCATACTGAGACTGAGACTTTTGCATAATCCTGCTAACAAACAAACAAACAACCAAGAAACCTCTCGTGGTCCCGCCCCGTGATTCAGACCCACTCCAAGATTTAATGGATTCTAAGTTGAATCATGCTACACCCTTCCTTCAAGATTTGTGAAAATCGGTCGAGTAGTTTTTCCATAATCCTGCTAACAAATAAACAAACACAAGAACACACGCTACAGAAAACATGACCTCTCACCCTGCGCTGTCTCTGGGGCGGAGGTAATTACCAGACAAGAGAAGTAACCACAGGCTTATAGAAATCACAGATCACAGCTTATTTGATTTCTGCAGAAATGAATACCAGCGCTGTAATGAGCCTATCACAATCAATCAATCAATCAATCAATCAATCAATCAATCAATCAAAGCTTTATTTGTATAGCGCATTTCATACCCAGAGGCAACACAATGCGCTTTACAGAGAACAAGGGAGGTGGGCATACGACCCACCTCTATATATTCCAGAGGGAAGCAAAAAAACAGCAGCTTCATACTGCCTGGAGACGTATGATTAACAGATGTAAAAGCAACTCAAGGTTACTCAGTGAGTGTCAGCTCAGCTCAGAGATTACATTGATCTAATATCTTCAATCACACACTAATGACAGTGCCAGATGCCAATTTAATGTTGGCGGCTGGTAAAAAGAAAAAGAAAAAGAAAAAAAAGTGTTAACCCTTTTTCATGCATGATGGCTGTTGCTGGGTGAACGCTGGCGCAAGTAGCTGCCACTGCCCTACACATCTTAAAAAATAAAAAAATAAAAAGTTTTCCACTTTTCTTTTATGCTAATTGACACATTTGGGATTTTTTGGATTGATATTTATAACTGTTTTGTTATTGTTGTAACTTTGTAAATTTTGTGTCTGTATTGACTTGTTTTTAACCATGTACGTGACCTTGAGTGTTATGAAAGGCGCCTTGAAATAAAATTCATTATTATTATTATTATTATTATTTCCTATCGTTTGAATCAAGTCTTCCTCCAATCTCTTGTTCCCTCTTTTCCAGTCTCGTGCAGTCAGAGTCTGAGCTCCCGTCCTTCCTGTCTCAAAGGCAGCAGGCGCGCTCCCTGGCCGAGGAGCTCCAGCACCAGACAGCCCAGCTTGCTCTGCGCTTCCCCTGGCCAGGAGCAGCTCAACGAGGGCAGACTGCCCTCCAGGCCCAGGGTCTGCTGGACCAGACCGAAGCTTTGGGGCCGACCTTCTCCGCCCTGCGAGCCCAGAGGAAGGAGCTGGCCCGCCGCACCAAGGACCCCATCTGGGAAGACCCTTCCTGGGCCGCGCTGGAGGACTGCCAGCCCTCGCTGGTCAAAGAGCTCAATGTAGGTAGACTGAAGCTGAATGTTTTTGTTTCTGACTTTAAGCTTCACAATCCAATTAATCACTTAATCACTTTCCCCTTAACCAGGGGCTGTGTTTAAGCCTTGAGGACGGTGTGTGTAGAGAGAAGAGGTGTGTCCAGTTAGTACAGGATTGCCGCCACGCTCTAGACTCCTTCCAGGAGAGGATGGCAGGATTTAAAGACCAGACGGCAGACCTGAATCAACTGAAGGCTGATGTAGTGGCCCAGGAGGTGAGATGCACCAGGATGTGTGTCAGGACACACACACACACACACACACACACGCTATCTAACATAACCCTTATCACATACAAACTTTGCTCACACTGGAGCCATGCCCACACCCACCCACGCCCGCCCCCCCCTCCTCTGTCCTGGTTGCAGGATGCGCTCTCTGTCTGACCTGGAGGGCCGTCTGACCGCCCTGTGCCCGGAGCTCCAGCGCCTGACCAGTGCGTCTGCAGACCCCACGGGACCGGAGGTCACAGGTCACAGGGGCGGGGCCAGGGAGGAGCTGCAGAGCTTGTGGGAGGAGACTCGTCAGGCCGTCACAGAGAGGTAAGAGAGGAGAGACGCGGGGGAGACTAAGGGGAGAATGTGACGCGGTTGTGTGAGATTTTGTCTTCTGTCACTGAACTACAGTATATTTGACTCCACTCGTTTGCTGTTGTGTGTGCTTGTTTATTCGTGTACTTGCGCTTCCATGGGTGTTTATGTTTTGGATTTAGATTTTAGATTCATTTATTTGCAGGTGAACATCTAGAAAACCCCTAAGGGCTTATAAAATCGATGTCACCTCTAAATCATTGGTACATAATCATTAGTAAAATAAATAACTGTGTGATGACTGTCCGTGTGTGTATTTAATAATGTAATTTGTGTGTGTGTGTGTGTGTGTGTGTGTGTCCGTGTGTGCGTCCGTGTCCGTGTGTGTGTGTGTGTTTATTTGCTTGTGTATGATAAGATCACCCTCTAATCTCACGGTGTGTGTTCTCTATGGAGGCTGGCCCAGTGCAGGACCTGGCAGAGCTGCTGAAGAGGTTCCAGAGCGTCCTTAGTGACCTGAGCAGCACCTTACAGAGGGCAGAGCGCACCATCGCTCAACAGGCCTCCTACATGGGCAAAGACAACCTGCAGAGACTCCTCACTAAGGTAGCGTTCACTTTCATTAAAGGAGTAGTCAAGGGAAAATGCATGTTTAGCCCTGTTTTAAGGTTACTTATGTTAACTTATACTTATGTTTGTCTTTGAAATTGAGAGTTTAACATGTTTTTTGAATGATTTTTCACAGTGCCCACCCACATCCATTGTATGACCAAAACGATGGTAGAGCAATTATCAGACTTTCTCTCAAAGTGCTAGCTTTGTCAACGTTTTGATCTGAACCATTGTATATGATCGTAAGTAACCTTAAAACAGGGCTAAACATGCATTTTGCCTTTACTACTCCTTTAACTAAGTCATTCGCCGTTGTGTGGACTCTGATGATAAGGATTCTCAGAACAGGAACATGTCGTGGATCTACAAGCTGCTAGTAAACATCCTCAGTGAAGTCTGACCACTGTGGAGAACACTCATGGTGTTAACGCGCTGTATCCAGTTGGAACCACTAGATGGCAGCAGACTCTCATTTTCTTTTTCCTAAATAATAACACTTTTTTTTTGTGGAAATGTGTATGCCTGAGTGGGCATTACTTTATGTGTGTGAATGTACTCACTTTGTTAGTTTGATAGGTATGTATCAATGTATGTGTCTATTTATGAGCACTTGTTTTTGTTCAGGTGCATGCCAGCAGGGCGGAGCTGTGTGTTTATGAAAGCTTGTTTTTGTTCAGGTGCATGCCAGCAAGGCGGAGCTGTGTGAACTTGGAGACGGGGTGGAGGAGATCCGCAGCATCTGCAGACAACTGCAGACACAGCTGCGCAAGATCCCCGACTGCGCAGACGCCCCCTTCGACAGCGAGGCGGCCGCGCTCATGGACCGCTGGCTGGATGTGAGTTCGCCCTGCCTCGCCCCGCCCTGCTCTGCCCCGCCCCACCCTGCCCCGCCCTACCCCGCCCCGCCCCACCCTGCCCCGCCACACCCTGGACCCTGACACCTTCTCTCTCTCAGTTACTCTCTTACTCTCTTAAGCACCTACTGTATTCTAGATTGCTATTCTTGCACTTTGCCTTTAGCACTAGATTATGCTCTTAGTCACTTGTTTTAGAAAGTAGAGGCACTTGTGAGTTCTGGTGAGTAGTAGTACATTGGCTTTTCCTACGTTAAATGCAATTATTGTTAGTCTCTTTGGATAAAAGTGTCTGCTAAATGACTGTAATCTAATGTAATGTCTTACAGCCTTGTCAGTTGCAGTTTGTATGTGTTGTTTGTTTATATTTTATGGTATGTTTGTGCAAGTTTGAGCCATTGAGTGTTGTTCCAAATGTAACTGTCAATATAATACTTTGGTTACAAGTATTTGGGGACAAGTTAGATGTTGGAGGAAATGGCCGTGGAATTACTTGGTGGCTACAGGGTGGCTACTGTACCTTGGAATTTAAGTTGTTAGAAAGACAGTTCTCTAACGTGGAATATAGATCGGATTAAAAAAACAGTGAACAGAAATATCACAGCCAGTGTAAATGGGAAATGAGATTCATGTGTTGATGAATGTCATACCAATTCAGACTCGCTATACAAATAAAGTTTGATTTGATTCGATTTGATTTGACACTGTAAGCCTAAATCAGATGTTCTCCCCCAAGGTCACGGAGAGAACGGACTCCCACCTGGACAACCTGCGTGTGGGGCTGGCTCTGTGGGAGGGGCTTCTCCAGCTGGGCGAGGAGGTGGAGAACTGGACCACCAATAAAATGGCCTCCTTTGCCCAGTCACACCCCTTCCAGAGTGAGGAGGAGGTCACGGCCATGCAGGTAAAGTCCCCCGGCCACCCTCTGCGTTTTTTGTGTTTTTTGTTTTTGTGTGATTTCATACGGTTGATTTTCATTTCATTTCATTTCAAACCTTTATTTATACTCGTAAAGCACTGTTTCCCTCATTTACAGTGTTGACAAGTTCACACAGATACACAACTAACAACGGAGCAAATACAATATTCAATAATAATATTAATAATAATTAAAAACACTAATAATTATAATAATAATTCAAAACAGTTACAGGTCGAAGTAAGATTTTAAAAGGAGTTATTTTCTTACACGCTTTGTTGGATGTTAAGGCAAAGATCCTCCGGCTGAATTGTTGAATTCTCAGTGAATTGTGTCTTTCACTTCATGCTGGGTTGTGAAGCTTACAGAGTAGTTTAGTTAGCCCGTCCCTACCTCTCCTGATCTCTGGTCCTTCCCCAGAATGAGCTCCAGGCCCAGGAAGACAACCTGGAGCGCTTCCAGCGGAGAGCCTCTGAGATCCAGGCGCTGCTGCAGAGCCAGGAGCCCCCTCTAGAACTCCAGGTGGGTGAGACGAGGGTCGGCCTCAGGAAATAGGAAGGGCCTGGGAGAGTCTGGAGTAATATAATAATAAAATAATACAATTCTTGGTCTAACAGTCCACCATTTCGTTTACCTTGCAGTAGGCACCATTTTAGCTGTTTTTGCTCATTTATTTTTGTGAAAGTCAATTTTATCGCACCCGTTACATTACATAAGTGCTATGCAAATAGAGTTGACTCTCCTCATCCTCCTCTTCCAGGTTATCGGGACCCAAATGAGGAAGAAGATCGATCAGGTGAACGAGTTCTTCTCGGAGACTGGGGAAATCCACAGACAGTTGGTGGCAGCTAAGGGACAGGTGACCGCCAAGATGGCGGAGTGTGAGTCGTCTGTCCAGAAGATCCAGGATGCACTGGGCCACCTCGCTGCCTTGGATCCCACAGATCTCTGTACACAAATACAGGTACATTTAAAATAAAATGTAAAAAGAAGCCATTTCTAAGGCCTCATTTTATTTTCAGATTGAGAAGTACATTTACACATAGTAATGTTGTAATAATAATAATAATAATAATGCATTTTATTTATAAGGCGCCTTTCAAGTCACTCAAGGTCACCGTACAGGATAAAAAAGACAATAAAATATACAATAGACAAAAGATACAAAATAAAAAAATAATAAACGTCTTCTCTCTCGGCGTAGGAGCTGTCTGCACAGCTGCAGATGCAGGCGGAGCAGGCGGACGGCCTGATGGAGGAGCTGCGTCTCCTGGCCTCCGTCACCGGCCCACAGAGCCTGCAGGACCTGGCTGCAGACTGCCTGCGTCTGCAGGAGAGCGTCTGCGCAGCCCGGCAGCTTCTGGCTCTCACGACTGCGCAGGCTGAGGAGGACGTCCGGAGAATGGACAGGTACTAACAGTCACAGGTTTACACCGATTTTGGGGTTAACTCCAAAATCTGTTTGTCTAATGTGTTCAAAAATATGTTTTTCTATTTTTATCTTGCGAAACCCTACAGTATATGAAAGATGTGAAATGTTATGCTAATTTTCCAGCTGTTCACTTTCTCAAAAAAAGACTTCTAAGTATATGCACATGGCCACTGACTGCAGACTTTGCACAGACCATAACACCATACTGCTTCAAGTTCAGTTCCATGTCATTTCATGAATGACGGGTCGTGATACAAGTTAATCCTGCTCTCTCGAGTTCAGGATGCATTCTTCTTCCTAATCTCTCCGCTCAACCTGAATGTTACTGCAGTTTGTAAGTGGGTGTGTCGACTAATGAGAATTCCCACGTGTGCTAGTCTGCAGAAGCAGTGTGAGAGTCTAGAGCAGTGGTTGAAAGCGTCAGAACCGAAAGCAGAGGAAGGAGAGGACCTTCGTCGCCTGCAAAAGGAAGTACTCGAGCACAGGTAAACAATCTATCAAAAGTCTTTTCATTTCTCATCTCATATTTTATGCATATCCTACATCACGCATGTATATCCTGTGATGAAAATAATATTAGAATCGAAATTATACTAGTCACACATTGCAAGATTGTATGGCCTCCTCACACACAGACTTGACCATCTTCAATTTCCCTTGCAGTGAGCAGGCGGAGGCCCTTGTTGATCTGGTGACATCGTTACACAGAAGCACACTCAAGGGGTCGTCCTTCCTTCAGCATGCTGGCAGGCTACTGGAGCGCTTCCGCAGTCTCCAGACCAGCATACTCGCCTCCGAAGCCGATCAGAGATCTCTTGCTGCTGAGACCCAGGTCTTCCAGACGCTGGCAAGAGACACCGGCGCCTGGTTTACGGCCCTGCGACAACAGGTTGACTCTGTAGTCGATGATGGTTCGGCCACCCGTAGCCAGGCTGAACAGAAACTACTCACGGCCCAGGTGAGGGAGCTCATCCCAGGGATCATTAGTAACCATAGACCTGTTTTATGGTGAAGGGAGGCCTCTGGCTACCAATGGCACTTAATGTAAGCAACAATGAGTCTTTAAATATTAGTAACACAATACTAAGGTATTTGGTCCTTCTACAGCAGGGGTGCCCAATACGTCGATCGCGATCGACCGGTCGATCGCAAAGGTAGTGTGGGTAGATCGCATGGCATTGAAAAAAAAAAATAAACACCCCCCGCCCCCCAAAAAAAGTTAGCCTATCATCCATCCTCACTATGGCATTTGCCACTTGATTGACGTACAGGTATGCCAGTCTGAGATCTCATCTTTTCAAACACACGGTTCACCACGCATGCGCGCCAGTTGCAATTCTCCGGCGAGCTGATTAGCCTACCTAGTTGATGTGAGACACACTGATGTGAGATGGCTTAGTAGGGGGAAATTCCTGCAGAGGTTCCGAGAGCTCTGTCCGGAGATAAAAGAGTTTCTCCTTGTCACTAAACATGCAGAATACAACCAACTAAATGACGATCAGTGGCTGCTAGACTTGGCATTTTTAACCGATCTGACCAACATGTTGAATGATCTTAATTTAGAGCTGCAAGGAAAAGACAAAACCGTGGTCAATATGATTAGCTCAGTTAATGCTTTCAAACGAAAATTGCAACATGTGTCCTCAAAACTGCAGCGCCATGATTTGGCGAACTTCCAAAACCTTGCGTCAGAGTTGGAGATGCAAAAGAAGGCTTGTGCGCAACTTGACAGTGCGCGTTTCGCAGAGCAGATTGGGACAATTGTATCAGAGTTTGACAAACGCTTTCAAGACTTTGCTGTACTCGAGCCAGTCGCTACATTTATGTGCTACCCATTTCAGGAAGATGTTGAGGTTGATTCACTCGCATCAAAAATCGCAACGCTGTTTCACCTGAACCCGTCTGGAGTGGAGGACGAGATGTTGACACTACAAGCTGACATTTAGCTGAAGGCCAGGGCTCATGGACAGTTCTGGAACTTACTCACAGAGGAAAAGTACCCAAACATGAGGAAATGTGCTACCTTCTTGACTGCATTATTTGGCTCCACTTATTTATGTGAGTCAGCCTTTTCCCACATGAAGATTATTAAGTCCAAATACCGTTCCACCATGACTGATGATCATTTGGAGGCCTGCTTGAGGATGGCTACCAGCAGCTACTGCCCGGACTATGCAACCCTGGCTGATTCCATTCAGTGCAAGTCATCAGAGTAAGGTAGACTAATGACCAAAAATGTTGTGTTGTATTGTGCCATACGGGTTCATGCAGGTATGCAAGGTATACCAACTTAAGATATACTCAGTGTATATATATATATAAAAATATGTTTAGCATTTTTAATGTAGGTAGATCATTTGGACTTGGTCATTTTAAAAGTAGCTCCCAAGCTGAAAAGGTGTGGGCACCCCTGTTCTACAGTATGTGCATTTTCTTCAAAATATTCTAAATGGCCCATGGCAAAATAATAACAAAAAGTAATAATTGCATGTTATTATTATTATTATTATTATTATTATTATTGTTATTATTAGTGTTATTATTATTATACTTTTATTATTCATTCATTCATTCATTCATTCATTCATTCATTCATTCATTCATTCATTTATTTATTTATTTATTTATTTATTTATTTATTTATTTATTTGTTTGTTTGTTTGTTTGTTTGTTTGTTTGTTTGTTTGTTTGTTTGTTTATTTGTTTGTTATTTTAAATGTATCACCCCCTACCCTTTGTTGTGCTGTGCAGGCCGTGCTGAGTGTGATGTCTGAGGCCGAGTCTCGTCTGGAGGACCTGAGGTCTGCTGGACACACGCTCACTCAGCGACGGGGCTTCGGGAGGGCAGAGGTACTGGGTGTGCTTCAGACAGTCAACAGCACAGAAGAGCAGTGGAGATCTGTTCTACAGCCGGCTGAACCACATCGCAGGTTGGTGACCACATGGGATTAATGTGCAATTCTACAACGGAGAGTTTGGATACTTGATTCTGATTGGCTAGCAGCTGTGGTAAAATACTCTGTAACCCACGGCTGCGACTGCATAACAATTAGGATTAATGCGCCGTCAATCTCATCTCCGCTATCGCGTCGGGCCTAACAACGCCCCGTAGCTGTGGTAAAATTCCCTGTAACCCACTGCCTCTCGTGGTCAATTGCTTAAATATCTCACCTGGAAACACACGCTTGTGAATTTTTCTTGTATTCTATTGATGCTTCACAGGTTGATTCTGTTCTATTGATCCATCAAATAGTCATCCGCAATAGATATACCAATTAACTTCAACACAGATTATTATGATGCTACAGAGGATTACCATGCTGTATATTTTATTTTAATTTTCGTTCAACATCAGAATGTATGGGTTTGAATAAAATAATACAAGACAAGTTGCATAGTAATACAAGAGAAGTTGCAAAGTAGTGATGGGAAATTAACTCTACAAATCTGAATCTCTCTCCTCTGATGGGGCTTTCGTGTTTGTCTCCTTCCTTCTCTTACGAAGTGGTTTGCCTGTCTCTGTCTCTGAGCTGGTTGCTGGCTTCTCTTTTCCCATCATCATCGTTCCGCTCCTGCTCCTTTTGCCCGAGAAACTTGCCTCGCCCAGGATGTGGCTGGACGAGCTCAACCGGGCACCTTCAGTTTCAGAACTAAGGCCATCACTAAGCTCTCCCTCAAGTATAGAATATGAATCACTTGGCATTGGGAGGGCAGGTACATTGGAAGGTACACCCTCGCCTGAATAATATATGGGAATTGATAGGGAGGGTTTATAGATTCTTCGACTCTTCAAAGTCTTGCTGCCATTATGCTCATTCTCCTCCTGTGCCTCATAGCTGTAGTGGCGTTTTAAGGTGGTGCTCACCACTTTACAAGTGCATTGACCAAAAGTAGTGGCCTCGGGTGTCTGAGGGGGAAAGAATATCGCACTGGTGCGTCGGGTTTCTGTGCAGCTTCTTCCAGGCATATCCAGTTTGTCGTTACTCTCCTTGCGACTCTGGAAGGAAAAATTAAGTGCTTTTCTGGACTGCTTGGTCATATTTACCGAACTAAGAATGCCTTGATGTGTGGATGGTACTATGGCTGTATCATGTCCAAATGCCCTTGAAAAGGTGCTCGTCGCTGAGCTTGTTTTTAGGGGGCAGTGAGCCCTACCATCACAGGGGAAGTCCGCCTGCTGTTCCTTGGCATTGGACTCATCAATTGAATCTTCTACTCGATGCAGATTCCTCTTGTCTGTCTCCTCTTCATCGTCCCCAGTTAATATTTGGTAAGTGTATGGGGTTACGCTTCTGTCCTTTTGAAAAACCTTGCCCCTCTCGAAGGAGCGGCGGGGATCTTCATCAGACCATTGCCTGGGTGTGGAAAGCATCTTGGACTTTCCTTGAGGCACTGTTGATGGTGGTTCAGTCAGTTGCACAGGTGCAGGGAAAACACCAAACCTTTGCTCAGCCTTTTTGGATTCTGTAGGCATTTTAAACTCTTCTACAGAGTTTGCTAAGGCCCTACTGTGTTGTATAGGTTTATTGGACATCTCAATCCTTTCTCTGTGCACCGAAGATAGCCTTGCCCTTCTTCTTGGGGGTAAAGGCACCTTGAACACTACCTGAGGTTCTTGGGTCAGCTCAGTCTGTGGTTTCGGCTGAGGAGAGACCTCAGAACCATTGTGGGTTTTCAGACTCGGTTTAATCCCATGATCTGAGTCTCTCTCCTCTGATGGGGCTTTCGTGTTTGTCTCCTTCCTTCTCTTACGAAGTGGTTTGCCTGTCTCTGTCTCTGAGCTGGTTGCTGGCTTCTCTTTTCCCCTCATCATCGTTCCGCTCCTGCTCCTTTTGCCTGAGAAACTTGCCTCGCCCAGGATGTGGCTGGATGAGCTCAACCGGGCACCTTCAGTTTCAGAACTAAGGCCATCATTAAGCTCTCCCTCAAGTATAGAATATGAATCACTTGGCATTGGGAGAGCAGGCACATTGGAAGGTACACACTTGCCTGAATAATATATGGGAATGGATAGGGAGGGTTTATAGATTCTTCGACTCTTCAAAGTCTTGCTGCCATTATGCTTATACTCCTCCTGTGCCTCATAGCTGTAGTGGCGTTTTAAGGTGGTGCTCACCACTTTACAAGTGCATTGACCAAAAGTAGTGGCCTCGGGTGTCTGAGGGGGAAAGAATATCGCACTGGTGCGTCGGGTTTCTGTGCAGCTTCTTCCAGGCATATCCAGTTTGTCATTACTCTCCTTGCGACTCTGGAAGGAAAAATTAAGTGCTTTTCTGGACTGCTTGGTCATATTTACAGAACTAAGAATGCCTTGATGTGTGGATGGTACTATGGCTGTATCATGTCCAAATGCCCTTGAAAAGGTGCTCGTCGCTGAGCTTGTTTTTAGGGGGCAGTGGGCCCTACCATCACAGGGGAAGTCCGCCTGCTGTTCCTTGGCATTGGACTCATCAATTGAATCTTCTACTCGATGCAGATTCCTCTTGTCTGTCTCCTCTTCATCGTCCCCAGTTAATATTTGGTAAGTGTATGGGGTTACGCTTCTGTCCTTTTGAAAAACCTTGCCCCTCTCGAAGGAGCGGCGGGGATCTTCATCAGACCATTGCCTGGGTGTGGAAAGCATCTTGGACTTTCCTTGAGGCACTGTTGATGGTGGTTCAGTCAGTTGCACAGGTGCAGGGAAAACACCAAACCTTTGCTCAGCCTTTTTGGATTCTGTAGGCATTTTAGACTCTTCTACAGAGTTTGCTAAGGCCCTACTGTGTTGTATAGGTTTATTGGACATCTCAATCCTTTCTCTGTGCACAGAAGATAGCCTTGCCCTTCTTCTTGGGGGTAAAGGCACCTTGAACACTACCTGAGGTTCTTGGGTCAGCTCAGTCTGTGGTTTCGGCTGAGGAGAGACCTCAGAACCATTGTGGGTCTTCAGACTCGGTTCAATCCCATGATCATGCTCAGGATACCTCTCATTCATTTGCTGGTGTTTAATAGGTGGCTGAAAAACGCCATGGGTCTCTGTTGGCAACCTAGTCCCTTGTCTGGTCATTGTAGGCCTTTCAAATACATGCCATGTGTTTTGAGATGCCAGAGACTCTTGGGGGGATTGAAGGAGCTCCTCGATATATTTGGGCTCAACAGGTCTTGAGCACACGTCAGTCCTTTGCATGGGTCCACAGCACAGCTTAACCCTTTCAGTGTGTCCAGAAGACGGTTTTGAAGCGCTTTTTGGTGGGAGAGGAATTTTTAAAATGCTGTCTGCCTCTTGAGCAGATTCACTATTTTCACTTGGCGGAGCAGTGGCGTCCAGATTCCTTTTAAGCCACCGTTTGTTCTTGAGACACCGCACATGCTGCTGACTAATTCCTTGGCCGGAATCAGAGCAGTGCTCAGTCCATTGCTGATGTTCAACCGAAAGTTCAGTTGTTCGTCCTGACTCGCAAGATGGCTCAAGAGATGACTCAACCACTTGTTCATGTTTAGGAGATAACTCCATCCCTGGAGTGGGTTCTGGGGAAACATCAGGAGATAACTCCATCCCTGGAGTGGGTTCTGGGGGAACTTCAGGAGATAACTCTATCCCTGGAGTGGGTTCTGAGGAAACTTTAGGAGATAACTCCATCCCTGGAGTGGGTTCTGGGGAAACTTCAGGAGATAACTCTGTCCCTGGAGTGGGTTCTGGGGAAACTTCAGGAGATAACTCTATCCCTGGAGTGGGTTCTGGGGGAACTTCAGGAGATAACTCCATCCCTGGAGTGGGTTCTGGGGAAACTTCAGGAGATAACTCCATCCCTGGAGTGGGTTCTGGGGGAACTTCAGGAGTTAACTCCATCCCTGGAGTGGGCTCTGGGGAAAACTGAGTGCCTTGGTCGGGATCTGGAGAAACATACGGTTGGTGTTTGATCTTAATGGAAATTTCAAATCCTACCTCAGTGTTTGGATAGGAATCCTGAAACTGCCCAATCCCATCCATGCACCCTGTGGAACACACACTTTGCTTCGATGTGAGATGTGGCTTGAATTCTCCATGGGACTCTTGAACTGGCTCAACATGTTGTTCAGGCTCACCGGAATCACTAACAGCTTTCCATTCATTTTCTAATTCTATCAGTTGCATGTGCTCAGAACAATGATCACTCTCTTGTGATTGCTTGATCACATCTTGAGGTTCTACTGACATTGCAGATGGAGATTCTTGCTCAGACTTGCTGGGCATTTCAGAAACTTCCCAGGAGATTGGATATTGCTTAGTACAGTGTTGGTGTTCTGTACAGTGTGTGGTTTTTGGAGATGATTGCTTTGTCAGTCTGCACTCAGTAGATACATCGACCTCTTGATAGATAGGTAACACTTCAATCCCTTGTTTGCTTTTGGGAAAAGGCCCAATCTCTGGCCATTGGTCAGAGGATTCCATCTCTTGCCAGGCTTCTGGAGAATACTTGAGCTCTGCTTCAGACTTTTCACACGGGGTAGCAGGTTGCTCAAGCACACGGGACATATCAAATAATTGTGAAGAGATTGAAGTGGTCTCTGTGCATCTGTTGTGGTCAAGGGATGACTCATGCCTATCCTCTTGCTTGGCCAGTAACTCAATCCCTTGATGGTGTTCTGTGGAAGGCTTAGTCCCTGTGTAGGGTACAGGATTCTCTTCAGTCTGTTTCAGCTCAGTCTGTGCTTCGGGCAGAGTGGATACCTCCAACACTTCCCAGGAACAGGGGGGCATCTCCATACCTTCACTCTCTAGGCATGTTTCAGTTCCCTGCTGTTTTTTGGTTTCATTTGAAATTCCTTCTCCCAGTGATAGAGTGCCGTGGTGTTCGCTGCCCTTGCACTCGAGGGCTGGAGGTTGTGGAGAGACATCAGACATTGAGTCCTGATTTTCTTCATCACTCTCCACAATACAAGAAGAAGATGAAGCCAGGGGGCTGTTTGGGAATTGAGGAGATCCTTCCGATGAAGACGAGTCAAGTTCTTCAAAGCAGTCCATGTAGACATCACTCTCCACAATACAAGAAGAAGATGAAGCCAGGGGGCTGTTTGGGAATTGAGGAGATCCTTCCGATGAAGACGAGTCAAGTTCTTCAAAGCAGTCCATGTAGACTGAGGCAGGAGAAAGACATTCCTCTTCCTCAAGCTCCTCCAGTGCCTCCACATAGGGGGGGTCACTCATCTCCATCCCTGTGGGTGTAAGGGGAGAGAGACCGTCCTTCTGTGGGTGTTCTAGCCAGAGATCAACAGTGAGCATGTCTTCAGGATTTTCACCATCCAGAAATAGAAAAGGGAAACGTGTGTCCAGTCCGGACGGGCTTTCTGTGGAGGTCAGACAGGCAGGTGCAACAGGCCTTGAGGTTGTTTTTATTCTGGAGGTATCACCTGTAGGTCTCTCCTGTGTTTGGTCAGGTGCAGCATTGTTGTCTAGCTGGTGCAGGGAATATCCGACAGGATGCTTGCAGTTGGGATCCAAATTGTTACAACAATGGCTATGAAGAGAAGCAGGATCAGAGTTGTTTGGTGTAGTAGTGTGTTGAGCACACCCTCGATTTTGCCTGCACTCTGTCAAAAAAAAAGAAAGAATGTGTGATGAGTTAAAAGCATGCAGGCTCAATATTTTTTATTTTGTCAGGAGAACATACAGTATACATATGTAAGTGGTTTAAAGTATGGAGTTTAATGGGACACATTTTAATTACACTAGATTTCTCTCAGTGACCTCTTGCTCCATATCTACTCTGTTTTGCTCACCTCTCAGGTCACAACAGCTGTAAACTTGGCAGTTTGAGTACAGCAGACAAGTAATGCAAAGCGTGAAGAAAATATTTAGACTGTTCATTTTTGCTCCCATGCTGTTTGGCAGTAAAATCAATGCACACTGATTTAAGGTACCATCATTGAAAGGTGGTTGTAGATAGTAACCTGATTATAAATACATGTTCTCACAGGGTAGACCAACTGCAGTACACCCATCAAACAAACACAGTAACCTGGACTTACAGTTCTGGTGGGTGTTGAGGCCTATTAGAATAGCAGTGCCCATCCTTTCTGCTACTGGTTTTCTATTGCATTTCCCACAAAGAGCTTCATTCCACTCTTTAATCCATTTAATCTAAGTTAGTCTGAACAAAATGTTTCCATGCCAGGACCATGACTACTGTATAAGCAAAACGATATGGTATGGTATAGCCTACACATTGTGATCCAAATGTTAATTTGATTAATTTCAAGCGGTGTCTAACACTTTGTATAATAATCTTTTATTTACTGTATGCTATTGACTCTTCTTTATTGAAAAACTTTCAATACAGCCTACACTACAGCACAAATGGGAGTGGTGTGTTGTACTGTACATACCTGAACAATCTACATGGTGCCGATGGATTACAGGATCCATTTTGTTGAAAAATCCTTTCTTAGTTGAGTAATTCCATTTAGTTTTTTTGTTGTTGTGCTAAAAAATCAATATTACCTGGTAGGTTAGTTTTAGTAATTACTTTGATGTCACTCTGGCAATTTTCTTGACTGGTCCTTGACTAATGACATCATAATGTCACTCACTTTGTCCTTGTCCTGTGACATGGATTCAGTCATAATGACAAACTGAGTGATGTCATAGAGTAAATAGGATTACATAATATATTATTACTATGGCAGTAATAACTACATTTTGTTGTTATGAAATGCAATAACAAAAGTTATTAGCATCTTTAGTTTATAATAGCCTACCTGCATGTTATGAAATTAAACATTTTAATATTGTGTACAGAGTAGGTGCAACAATAGTGTCTAATGTCACTCTCTGTACATCTAATTCATTTACTTTTGAGACAATCTATCCTGGTTGATCTAGTAGTAGTGAGCAAGCTAGTCAACTCCAACGTGAGGTCAGGATTTGTAGCCTAATTGTGATCAGCTGCTTTTCAAGCAGCGCCCCCCCATCTCCAACTAGGACTAGTGCAGAAGTGAAAGTGAAGTTTACAGCGGAAAAGTTCTGTTTCGAATGGTACCTTTGATTCAACATTTGGCTCTTGATAGCACAGGAGAGCATACTGAGAGCATACTGAGACTGAGACTTTTGCATAATCCTGCTAACAAACAAACAAACAACCAAGAAACCTCTCGTGGTCCCACCCCGTGATTCAGACCCACTCCAAGATTTAATGGATTCTAAGTTGAATCATGCTACACCCTTCCTTCAAGATTCGTGAAAATCGGTCGAGTAGTTTTTCCATAATCCTGCTAACAAATAAACAAACACAAGAACACACGCTACAGAAAACATGACCTCTCACCCTGCGCTGTCTCTGGGGCGGAGGTAATTACCAGACAAGAGAAGTAACCACAGGCTTATAGAAATCACAGATCACAGCTTATTTGATTTCTGCAGAAATGAATACCAGCGCTGTAATGAGCCTATCACAATCAATCAATCAATCAATCAATCAATCAATCAATCAAAGCTTTATTTGTATAGCGCATTTCATACCCAGAGGCAACACAATGCGCTTTACAGAGAACAAGGGAGGTGGGCATACGACCCACCTCTACATATTCCAGAGGGAAGCAAAAAAACAGCAGCTTCATACTGCCTGGAGACGTATGATTAACAGATGTAAAAGCAACTCAAGGTTACTCAGTGAGTGTCAGCTCAGCTCAGAGATTACATTGATCTAATATCTTCAATCACACACTAATGACAGTGCCAGATGCCAATTTAATGTTGGCGGCTGGTAAAAAGAAAAAGAAAAAGAAAAAAAAGTGTTAACCCTTTTTCATGCATGATGGCTGTTGCTGGGTGAACGCTGGCGCAAGTAGCTGCCACTGCCCTACACATCTTAAAAAATAAAAAAATAAAAAGTTTTCCACTTTTCTTTTATGCTAATTGACACATTTGGGATTTTTTGGATTGATATTTATAACTGTTTTGTTATTGTTGTAACTTTGTAAATTTTGTGTCTGTATTGACTTGTTTTTAACCATGTACGTGACCTTGAGTGTTATGAAAGGCGCCTTGAAATAAAATTCATTATTATTATTATTATTATTTCCTATCGTTTGAATCAAGTCTTCCTCCAATCTCTTGTTCCCTCTTTTCCAGTCTCGTGCAGTCAGAGTCTGAGCTCCCGTCCTTCCTGTCTCAAAGGCAGCAGGCGCGCTCCCTGGCCGAGGAGCTCCAGCACCAGACAGCCCAGCTTGCTCTGCGCTTCCCCTGGCCAGGAGCAGCTCAACGAGGGCAGACTGCCCTCCAGGCCCAGGGTCTGCTGGACCAGACCGAAGCTTTGGGGCCGACCTTCTCCGCCCTGCGAGCCCAGAGGAAGGAGCTGGCCCGCCGCACCAAGGACCCCATCTGGGAAGACCCTTCCTGGGCCGCGCTGGAGGACTGCCAGCCCTCGCTGGTCAAAGAGCTCAATGTAGGTAGACTGAAGCTGAATGTTTTTGTTTCTGACTTTAAGCTTCACAATCCAATTAATCACTTAATCACTTTCCCCTTAACCAGGGGCTGTGTTTAAGCCTTGAGGACGGTGTGTGTAGAGAGAAGAGGTGTGTCCAGTTAGTACAGGATTGCCGCCACGCTCTAGACTCCTTCCAGGAGAGGATGGCAGGATTTAAAGACCAGACGGCAGACCTGAATCAACTGAAGGCTGATGTAGTGGCCCAGGAGGTGAGATGCACCAAGATGTGTGTCAGGACACACACACACACACACACACACACACACACACGCTACCTAACATAACCCTTATCACATACAAACTTTGCTCACACTGGAGCCATGCCCACACCCACCCACGCCCCCCCCTCCTCTGTCCTGGTTGCAGGATGCGCTCTCTGTCTGACCTGGAGGGCCGTCTGATCGCCCTGCGCCCGGAGCTCCAGCGCCTGACCAGTGCGTCTGCAGACCCCACGGGACCGGAGGTCACAGGTCACAGGGGCGGGGCCAGGGAGGAGCTGCAGAGCTTGTGGGAGGAGACTCGTCAGGCCGTCACAGAGAGGTAAGAGAGGAGAGACGCGGGGGAGACTAAGGGGAGAATGTGACGCGGTTGTGTGAGATTTTGTCTTCTGTCACTGAACTACAGTATATTTGACTCCACTCGTTTGCTGTTGTGTGTGCTTGTTTATTCGTGTACTTGCGCTTCCATGGGTGTTTATGTTTTGGATTTAGATTTTAGATTCATTTATTTGCAGGTGAACATCTAGAAAACCCCTAAGGGCTTATAAAATCGATGTCACCTCTAAATCATTGGTACATAATCATTAGTAAAATAAATAACTGTGTGATAACTGTCCGTGTGTGTATTTAATAATGTAATTTGTGTGTGTGTGTGTGTGTGTGTGTGTGTGTGTGTGTGTGTCCGTGTGTGCGTCCGTGTCCGTGTGTGTGTGTGTGTTTATTTGCTTGTGTATGATAAGATCACCCTCTAATCTCACGGTGTGTGTTCTCTATGGAGGCTGGCCCAGTGCCGGGACCTGGCAGAGCTGCTGAAGAGGTTCCAGAGCGTCCGTAGTGACCTGAGCAGCACCTTACAGAGGGCAGAGCGCACCATCGCTCAACAGGCCTCCTACATGGGCAAAGACAACCTGCAGAGACTCCTCACTAAGGTAGCGTTCACTTTCATTAAAGGAGTAGTCAAGGGAAAATGCATGTTTAGCCCTGTTTTAAGGTTACTTATGTTAACTTATACTTATGTTTGTCTTTGAAATTGAGAGTTTAACATGTTTTTTGAATGATTTTTCACGGTGCCCACCCACATCCATTGTATGACCAAAACGATGGTAGAGCAATTATCAGACTTTCTCTCAAAGTGCTAGCTTTGTCAACGTTTTGATCTGAACCATTGTATATGATCATAAGTAACCTTAAAACAGGGCTAAACATGCATTTTGCCTTTACTACTCCTTTAACTAAGTCATTCGCCGTTGTGTGGACTCTGATGATAAGGATTCTCAGAACAGGAACATGTCGTGGATCTACAAGCTGCTAGTAAACATCCTCAGTGAAGTCTGACCACTGTGGAGAACACTCATGGTGTTAACGCGCTGTATCCAGTTGGAACCACTAGATGGCAGCAGACTCTCATTTTCTTTTTCCTAAATAATAACACTTTTTTTTTGTGGAAATGTGTATGCCTGAGTGGGCATTACTTTATGTGTGTGAATGTACTCACTTTGTTAGTTTGATAGGTATGTATCAATGTATGTGTCTATTTATGAGCACTTGTTTTTGTTCAGGTGCATGCCAGCAGGGCGGAGCTGTGTGTTTATGAAAGCTTGTTTTTGTTCAGGTGCATGCCAGCAAGGCGGAGCTGTGTGAACTTGGAGACGGGGTGGAGGAGATCCGCAGCATCTGCAGACAACTGCAGACACAGCTGCGCAAGATCCCCGACTGCGCAGACGCCCCCTTCGACAGCGAAGCGGCCGCGCTCATGGACCGCTGGCTGGATGTGAGTTCGCCCTGCCTCGCCCCGCCCTGCTCTGCCCCGCCCCACCCTGCCCCGCCCTACCCCGCCCCACCCTGCCCCGCCACACCCTGGACCCTGACACCTTCTCTCTCTCAGTTACTCTCTTACTCTCTTAAGCACCTACTGTATTCTAGATTGCTATTCTTGCACTTTGCCTTTAGCACTAGATTATGCTCTTAGTCACTTGTTTTAGAAAGTAGAGGCACTTGTGAGTTCTGGTGAGTAGTAGTACATTGGCTTTTCCTACGTTAAATGCAATTATTGTTAGTCTCTTTGGATAAAAGTGTCTGCTAAATGACTGTAATCTAATGTAATGTCTTACAGCCTTGTCAGTTGCAGTTTGTATGTGTTGTTTGTTTATATTTTATGGTATGTTTGTGCAAGTTTGAGCCATTGAGTGTTGTTCCAAATGTAACTGTCAATATAATACTTTGGTTACAAGTATTTGGGGACAAGTTAGATGTTGGAGGAAATGGCCGTGGAATTACTTGGTGGCTACAGGGTGGCTACTGTACCTTGGAATTTAAGTTGTTAGACAGTTCTCTAACGTGGAATATAGATCGGATTAAAAAAACAGTGAACAGAAATATCACAGCCAGTGTAAATGGGAAATGAGATTCATGTGTTGATGAATGTCATACCAATTCGGACTCGCTATACAAATAAAGTTTGATTTGATTCGATTTGATTTGACACTGTAAGCCTAAATCAGATGTTCTCCCCCAAGGTCACGGAGAGAACGGACTCCCACCTGGACAACCTGCGTGTGGGGCTGGCTCTGTGGGAGGGGCTTCTCCAGCTGGGCGAGGAGGTGGAGAACTGGACCACCAATAAAATGGCCTCCTTTGCCCAGTCACACCCCCTCCAGAGTGAGGAGGAGGTCACGGCCATGCAGGTAAAGTCCCCCGGCCACCCTCTGCGTTTTTTGTGTTTTTTGTTTTTGTGTGATTTCATACGGTTGATTTTCATTTCATTTCATTTCAAACCTTTATTTATACTCGTAAAGCACTGTTTCCCTCATTTACAGTGTTGACAAGTTCACACAGATACACAACTAACAACGGAGCAAATACAATATTCAATAATAATATTAATAATAATTAAAAACACTAATAATTATAATAATAATTCAAAACAGTTACAGGTCGAAGTAAGATTTTAAAAGGAGTTATTTTCTTACACGCTTTGTTGGATGTTAAGGCAAAGATCCTCCGGCTGAATTGTTGAATTCTCAGTGAATTGTGTCTTTCACTTCATGCTGGGTTGTGAAGCTTACAGAGTAGTTTAGTTAGCCCGTCCCTACCTCTCCTGATCTCTGGTCCTTCCCCAGAATGAGCTCCAGGCCCAGGAAGACAACCTGGAGCGCTTCCAGCGGAGGGCCTCTGAGATCCAGGCGCTGCTGCAGAGCCAGGAGCCCCCTCTAGAACTCCAGGTGGGTGAGACGAGGGTCGGCCTCAGGAAATAGGAAGGGCCTGGGAGAGTCTGGAGTAATATAATAATAAAATAATAAAATTCTTGGTCTAACAGTCCACCATTTTTTTTACCTTGCAGTAGGCACCATTTTAGCTGTTTTTGCTCATTTATTTTTGTGAAAGTCAATTTTATCGCACCCGTTACATTACATAAGTGCTATGCAAATAGAGTTGACTCTCCTCATCCTCCTCTTCCAGGTTATCGGGACCCAAATGAGGAAGAAGATCGATCAGGTGAACGAGTTCTTCTCGGAGACTGGGGAAATCCACAGACAGTTGGTGGCAGCTAAGGGACAGGTGACCGCCAAGATGGCGGAGTGTGAGTCGTCTGTCCAGAAGATCCAGGATGCACTGGGCCACCTCGCTGCCTTGGATCCCACAGATCTCTGTACACAAATACAGGTACATTTAAAATAAAATTTAAAAAGAAGCCATTTCTAAGGCCTCATTTTATTTTCAGATTGAGAAGTACATTTACACATAGTAATGTTGTAATAATAATAATAATAATGCATTTTATTTATAAGGCGCCTTTCAAGTCACTCAAGGTCACCGTACAGGATAAAAAAGACAATAAAATATACAATAGACAAAAGATACAAAATAAAAAAATAATAAACGTCTTCTCTCTCGGCGTAGGAGCTGTCTGCACAGCTGCAGATGCAGGCGGAGCAGGCGGACGGCCTGATGGAGGAGCTGCGTCTCCTGGCCTCCGTCACCGGCCCACAGAGCCTGCAGGACCTGGCTGCAGACTGCCTGCGTCTGCAGGAGAGCGTCTGCGCAGCCCGGCAGCTTCTGGCTCTCACGACTGCGCAGGCTGAGGAGGACGTCCGGAGAATGGACAGGTACTAACAGTCACAGGTTTACACCGATTTTGGGGTTAACTCCAAAATCTGTTTGTCTAATGTGTTCAAAAATATGTTTTTCTATTTTTATCTTGCGAAACCCTACAGTATATGAAAGATGTGAAATGTTATGCTAATTTTCCAGCTGTTCACTTTCTCAAAAAAAGACTTCTAAGTATATGCACATGGCCACTGACTGCAGACTTTGCACAGACCATAACACCATACTGCTTCAAGTTCAGTTCCATGTCATTTCATGAATGACGGGTCGTGAAACAAGTTAATCCTGCTCTCTCGAGTTCAGGATGCATTCTTCTTCCTAATCTCTCCGCTCAACCTGAATGTTACTGCAGTTTGTAAGTGGGTGTGTCGACTAATGAGAATTCCCACGTGTGCTAGTCTGCAGAAGCAGTGTGAGAGTCTAGAGCAGTGGTTGAAAGCGTCAGAACCGAAAGCAGAGGAAGGAGAGGACCTTCGTCGCCTGCAAAAGGAAGTACTCGAGCACAGGTAAACAATCTATCAAAAGTCTTTTCATTTCTCATCTCATATTTCATATTTTATGCATATCCTACATCACGCATGTATATCCTGTGATGAAAATAATATTAGAATCGAAATTATACTAGTCACACATTGCAAGATTGTATGGCCTCCTCACACACAGACTTGACCATCTTCAATTTCCCTTGCAGTGAGCAGGCGGAGGCCCTTGTTGATCTGGTGACATCGTTACACAGAAGCACACTCAAGGGGTCGTCCTTCCTTCAGCACGCTGGCAGGCTACTGGAGCGCTTCCGCAGTCTCCAGACCAGCATACTCGCCTCCGAAGCCGATCAGAGATCTCTTGCTGCTGAGACCCAGGTCTTCCAGACGCTGGCAAGAGACACCGGCGCCTGGTTTACGGCCCTGCGACAACAGGTTGACTCTGTAGTCGATGATGGTTCGGCCACCCGTAGCCAGGCTGAACAGAAACTACTCACGGCCCAGGGGCCTCATTTATCATTGAGGTACGCCTTCTTTTACACGGTCTTTTCCGCGATTTCAGGCGTACGCCATTTTCCCCCCCCACATTGCGATTTATCAAGCCGAAAGGGCGGAAATTTAGTCGCCTTTCTCCGCGCTTTTGTACGACACCTCTCAAGTTGTCGTACCGATTTACACGGTGTTCTACGCCCTTTTTGAACACAGGGGGAACTGGCGACGCAGGTGGTGCGTCGGTGAATTACTATGTTTGACGGAGAGAATAAGAGCGACAGTTCATGAACGCACAATCATGTAGGCTAATAGCCCAATTCAGCACTAACATATATCGCAATGCAAGATTAGACGTGTCCTCTAACCGGCTCATTCATGGTCCGATATGGATTTGTTCCCCAAACTGAACCTATGCGCTGTCCCAAACCTTTCCGCGCTATATGTCACACACCTAATGCAGGCACTCCATCAAACGGCAATAATTGACCAATTAGATTGTCAGTAATATGTGATCATGTGGACCTGTTTGCTGTTTGGTAAGCATACAAATGACAGTCCTCCTGTGCGTAATTCGAGCCTAAATGAATCCGGCGCTACTCGGCCTACTGGCCGAGATAGAACTCCAAAGAGGTGACGGCGATGGCGACTGCACCCACATAAGGGCACCATCAGTGAATGAATACGTCTATGTGAATCGCTAAAATGTGCACACTATAAATACCCAAATCATATGTGACATGCTCATCACAAGTGTAGTGGCACGGTGGCCTGGCTCCACGCATGACTCATTCATCCTGGCGCACAGCAGGGTAGGGGCTAGACTGGAGGCAGGCGCTGCGCGTGACGGCTGGGCTGTTGGTGTGGGCATAGCCAAGATACATATTCTTTGTCTTATTTACTTTAATCTTTATTAGCATTTTCCATCCATACAACGACAATACAATAAAACATAAAAAATTACAATAACAGCTTATGGGTACTTCCATCCATGCAGCTTTTTTTTCTTACTCAAATATGACAATTTTAATATTAGTGGTATCATCACACTTCCTTCTATAATCCATCCATTTTTCCCATTTCCCTTCAAACTTTCCTTCCTGCATCCTCAATGCATGCGTGAACCTCTCCCTAACATACATCTCCTCCACAACACCCAGCCACTGCTCCTTGGTTGGGCGTTCCACCTTATACCAAGCCCTCGTTATTGTCTTTTTACTAGCAACCAATAGTACTTTCACTAGGTATCTGTCCCCTCCTTGTACATCATCCCGTGTTATGTTTGCCAAGATATATATTCAAAGCTGATAAGAAGGTGGAGGCCGGCGCGCTGGAGGTGGAGGCACTGGAGGTCGTGGCGCTGGAGGTGGAGGCTACAACTCGCGGGGGCACGACCGTCAGGTCAAGGACCACTGCAGACTCCCCCTCCTCTGAGTCCCACCCCACGTCAGAGTCTGGAGAAACAATTTCAATCATTTTCTTTGAGTTTGTCTGTGAACTTGATTATGCATTAAACATTTCATTGTGCAGCCATATTCATTTGATATGTTTTTCTGTTGGCAGTCAAATAAATGCTGTGATTTACCGGGTGATTTAGATGAGTCTTAATTTCCCAGAGGGGAAAATGTTTAATGTGTTCTAACATTATGAAGTGGTCATCTGCGTTATTGTTCCCTGTTTTTGGTCCTAATTTAATCATAGCCTACCACAGAATGTTTGCTTTCCTCACAGCCACATGTTACAGTATGTCCGTGTATGGCAAATCCTAGATGCACAAAACGTAGCTAAAGTAGGCTACTAAGCTGTAGGAGCAAACAGACAAAGGTAGGCTATTAATACCTTCCGAAGAGGATTGTCTTCCTCGCGTGGACCTCACCAACAAGCACATGCACCTCCGTCTCCGAGAAGTTCCTCTTCTTAGCTCTTCGTTCCATGTTTCATTGTCCCGCCTGGGTGCTCCACGCTACCTTTTTAAGCCGGTTCCTTCCGGGAAACCACGTTTGGCCACTCATGGTTTTGACCATATATGGTTGGATTTGGGCGTGGCGAGGGCGGAACACGGGGCGCGTACGCTCTGTTCTCCGCCAGTCTCGGATTTCGGAGCGTACGACATTTTTGATAGATCCGAAAAGCGTGTAAATATTCTCGTCGTACGCTACATTTCGCTTTTTCTGCGTTTTCGTCGTACGCCCTCTTTTACACCAGAATTTACACGCTCTTTGATAAATGAGGCCCCAGGTGAGGGAGCTCATCCCAGGGATCATTAGTAACCATAGACCTGTTTTATGGTGAAGGGAGGCCTCTGGCTACCAATGGCACTTAATGTAAGCAACAATGAGTCTTTAAATATTAGTAACACAATACTAAGGTATTTGGTCCTTCTACAGTATGTGCATTTTCTTCAAAATATTCTAAATGGCCCATGGCAAAATAATAACAAAAAGTAATAATTGCATGTTATTATTATTATTATTATTATTATTATTGTTATTATTAGTGTTATTATTATTATACTTTTATTATTCATTCATTCATTCATTCATTCATTCATTCATTCATTCATTCATTCATTCATTCATTCATTCATTCATTCATTCATTCATTCATTCATTTATTTATTAGTTTGTTATTTTAAATGTATCACCCCCTACCCTTTGTTGTGCTGTGCAGGCCGTGCTGAGTGTGATGTCTGAGGCCGAGTCTCGTCTGGAGGACCTGAGGTCTGCTGGACACATGCTCACTCAGCGACGGGGCTTCGGGAGGGCAGAGGTACTGGGTGTGCTTCAGACAGTCAACAGCACAGAGGAGCAGTGGAGATCTGTTCTACAGCCGGCTGAACCACATCGCAGGTTGGTGACCACATGGGATTAATGTGCAATTCTACAACGGAGAGTTTGGATACTTGATTCTGATTGGCTAGCAGCTGTGGTAAAATACTCTGTAACCCACGGCTGCGACTGCATAACAATTAGGATTAATGCGCCGTCAATCTCATCTCCGCTATCGCGTCGGGCCTAACAACGCCCCGTAGCTGTGGTAAAATTCCCTGTAACCCACTGCCTCTCGTGGTCAATTGCTTATATATCTCACCTGGAAACACACGCTTGTGAATTTTTCTTGTATTCTATTGATGCTTCACAGGTTGATTCTGTTCTATTGATCCATCAAATAGTCATCCGCAATAGATATACCAATTAACTTCAACACAGATTATTATGATGCTACAGAGGATTACCATGCTGTATATTTTATTTTAATTTTCGTTCAACATCAGAATGTATGGGTTTGAATAAAATAATACAAGACAAGTTGCATAGTAATACAAGAGAAGTTGCAAAGTAGTGATGGGAAATTAACTCTACAAATCTGAATCTCTCTCCTCTGATGGGGCTTTCGTGTTTGTCTCCTTCCTTCTCTTACGAAGTGGTTTGCCTGTCTCTGTCTCTGAGCTGGTTGCTGGCTTCTCTTTTCCCATCATCATCGTTCCGCTCCTGCTCCTTTTGCCCGAGAAACTTGCCTCGCCCAGGATGTGGCTGGACGAGCTCAACCGGGCACCTTCAGTTTCAGAACTAAGGCCATCACTAAGCTCTCCCTCAAGTATAGAATATGAATCACTTGGCATTGGGAGGGCAGGTACATTGGAAGGTACACCCTCGCCTGAATAATATATGGGAATTGATAGGGAGGGTTTATAGATTCTTCGACTCTTCAAAGTCTTGCTGCCATTATGCTCATTCTCCTCCTGTGCCTCATAGCTGTAGTGGCGTTTTAAGGTGGTGCTCACCACTTTACAAGTGCATTGACCAAAAGTAGTGGCCTCGGGTGTCTGAGGGGGAAAGAATATCGCACTGGTGCGTCGGGTTTCTGTGCAGCTTCTTCCAGGCATATCCAGTTTGTCGTTACTCTCCTTGCGACTCTGGAAGGAAAAATTAAGTGCTTTTCTGGACTGCTTGGTCATATTTACCGAACTAAGAATGCCTTGATGTGTGGATGGTACTATGGCTGTATCATGTCCAAATGCCCTTGAAAAGGTGCTCGTCGCTGAGCTTGTTTTTAGGGGGCAGTGGGCCCTACCATCACAGGGGAAGTCCGCCTGCTGTTCCTTGGCATTGGACTCATCAATTGAATCTTCTACTCGATGCAGATTCCTCTTGTCTGTCTCCTCTTCATCGTCCCCAGTTAATATTTGGTAAGTGTATGGGGTTACGCTTCTGTCCTTTTGAAAAACCTTGCCCCTCTCGAAGGAGCGGCGGGGATCTTCATCAGACCATTGCCTGGGTGTGGAAAGCATCTTGGACTTTCCTTGAGGCACTGTTGATGGTGGTTCAGTCAGTTGCACAGGTGCAGGGAAAACACCAAACCTTTGCTCAGCCTTTTTGGATTCTGTAGGCATTTTAAACTCTTCTACAGAGTTTGCTAAGGCCCTACTGTGTTGTATAGGTTTATTGGACATCTCAATCCTTTCTCTGTGCACAGAAGATAGCCTTGCCCTTCTTCTTGGGGGTAAAGGCACCTTGAACACTACCTGAGGTTCTTGGGTCAGCTCAGTCTGTGGTTTCGGCTGAGGAGAGACCTCAGAACCATTGTGGGTCTTCAGACTCGGTTCAATCCCATGATCTGAGTCTCTCTCCTCTGATGCTTTCGTGTTTGTCTCCTTCCTTCTCTTACGAAGTGGTTTGCCTGTCTCTGTCTCTGAGCTGGTTGCTGGCTTCTCTTTTCCCCTCATCATCGTTCCGCTCCTGCTCCTTTTGCCTGAGAAACTTGCCTCGCCCAGGATGTGGCTGGATGAGCTCAACCGGGCACCTTCAGTTTCAGAACTAAGGCCATCATTAAGCTCTCCCTCAAGTATAGAATATGAATCACTTGGCATTGGGAGAGCAGGCACATTGGAAGGTACACACTTGCCTGAATAATATATGGGAATGGATAGGGAGGGTTTATAGATTCTTCGACTCTTCAAAGTCTTGCTGCCATTATGCTCATTCTCCTCCTGTGCCTCATAGCTGTAGTGGCGTTTTAAGGTGGTGCTCACCACTTTACAAGTGCATTGACCAAAAGTAGTGGCCTCGGGTGTCTGAGGGGGAAAGAATATCGCACTGGTGCGTCGGGTTTCTGTGCAGCTTCTTCCAGGCATATCCAGTTTGTCGTTACTCTCCTTGCGACTCTGGAAGGAAAAATTAAGTGCTTTTCTGGACTGCTTGGTCATATTTACAGAACTAAGAATGCCTTGATGTGTGGATGGTACTATGGCTGTATCATGTCCAAATGCCCTTGAAAAGGTGCTCGTCGCTGAGCTTGTTTTTAGGGGGCAGTGGGCCCTACCATCACAGGGGAAGTCCGCCTGCTGTTCCTTGGCATTGGACTCATCAATTGAATCTTCTACTCGATGCAGATTCCTCTTGTCTGTCTCCTCTTCATCGTCCCCAGTTAATATTTGGTAAGTGTATGGGGTTACGCTTCTGTCCTTTTGGAAAACCTTGCCCCTCTCGAAGGAGCGGCGGGGATCTTCATCAGACCATTGCCTGGGTGTGGAAAGCATCTTGGACTTTCCTTGAGGCACTGTTGATGGTGGTTCAGTCAGTTGCACAGGTGCAGGGAAAACACCAAACCTTTGCTCAGCCTTTTTGGATTCTGTAGGCATTTTAAACTCTTCTACAGAGTTTGCTAAGGCCCTACTGTGTTGTATAGGTTTATTGGACATCTCAATCCTTTCTCTGTGCACAGAAGATAGCCTTGCCCTTCTTCTTGGGGGTAAAGGCACCTTGAACACTACCTGAGGTTCTTGGGTCAGCTCGGTCTGTGGTTTCGGCTGAGGAGAGACCTCAGAACCATTGTGGGTCTTCAGACTCGGTTCAATCCCATGATCATGCTCAGGATACCTCTCCTTCATTTGCTGGTGTTTAATAGGTGGCTGAAAAACGCCATGGGTCTCTGTTGGCAACCTAGTCCCTTGTCTGGTCATTGTAGGCCTTTCAAATACATGCCATGTGTTTTGAGATGCCAGAGACTCTTGGGGTGATTGAAGGAGCTCCTCGATATATTTGGGCTCAACAGGTCTTGAGCACACGTCAGTCCTTTGCATGGGTCCACAGCACAGCTTAACCCTTTCAGTGTGTCCAGAAGACGGTTTTGAAGCGCTTTTTGGTGGGAGAGGAATTTTTAAAATGCTGTCTGCCTCTTGAGCAGATTCACTATTTTCACTTGGCGGAGCAGTGGCGTCCAGATTCCTTTTAAGCCACCGTTTGTTCTTGAGACACCGCACATGCTGCTGACTAATTCCTTGGCCGGAATCAGAGCAGTGCTCAGTCCATTGCTGATGTTCAACCGAAAGTTCAGTTGTTCGTCCTGACTCGCAAGATGGCTCAAGAGATGACTCAACCACTTGTTCATGTTTAGGAGATAACTCCATCCCTGGAGTGGGTTCTGGGGAAACATCAGGAGATAACTCCATCCCTGGAGTGGGTTCTGGGGGAACTTCAGGAGATAACTCTATCCCTGGAGTGGGTTCTGAGGAAACTTTAGGAGATAACTCCATCCCTGGAGTGGGTTCTGGGGAAACTTCAGGAGATAACTCTATCCCTGGAGTGGGTTCTGGGGGAACTTCAGGAGATAACTCCATCCCTGGAGTGGGTTCTGGGGAAACTTCAGGAGATAACTCCATCCCTGGAGTGGGTTCTGGGGGAACTTCAGGAGTTAACTCCATCCCTGGAGTGGGCTCTGGGGAAAACTGAGTGCCTTGGTCGGGATCTGGAGAAACATACGGTTGGTGTTCGATCTTAATGGAAATTTCAAATCCTACCTCAGTGTTTGGATAGGAATCCTGAAACTGCCCAATCCCATCCATGCACCCTGTGGAACACACACTTTGCTTCGATGTGAGACGTGGCTTGAATTCTCCATGGGACTCTTGAACTGGCTCAACATGTTGTTCAGGCTCACCGGAATCACTAACAGCTTTCCATTCATTTTCTAATTCTATCAGTTGCATGTGCTCAGAACAATGATCACTCTCTTGTGATTGCTTGATCACATCTTGAGGTTCTACTGACATTGCAGATGGAGATTCTTGCTCAGACTTGCTGGGCATTTCAGAAACTTCCCAGGAGATTGGATATTGCTTAGTACAGTGTTGGTGTTCTGTACAGTGTGTGGTTTTTGGAGATGATTGCTTTGTCAGTCTGCACTCAGTAGATACATTGACCTCTTGATAGATAGGTAACACTTCAATCCCTTGTTTGCTTTTGGGAAAAGGCCCAATCTCTGGCCATTGGTCAGAGGATTCCATCTCTTGCCAGGCTTCTGGAGAATACTTGAGCTCTGCTTCAGACTTTTCACACGGGGTAGCAGGTTGCTCAAGCACACGGGACATATCAAATAATTGTGAAGAGATTGAAGTGGTCTCTGTGCATCTGTTGTGGTCAAGGGATGACTCATGCCTATCCTCTTGCTTGGCCAGTAACTCAATTCCTTGATGGTGTTCTGTGGAAGGCTTAGTCCCTGTGTAGGGTACAGGATTCTCTTCAGTCTGTTTCAGCTCAGTCTGTGCTTCGGGCAGAGTGGATACCTCCAACACTTCCCAGGAACAGGGGGGCATCTCCATACCTTCACTCTCTAGGCATGTTTCAGTTCCCTGCTGTTTTTTGGTTTCATTTGAAATTCCTTCTCCCAGTGATAGAGTGCCGTGGTGTTCGCTGCCCTTGCACTCGAGGGCTGGAGGTTGTGGAGAGACATCAGACATTGAGTCCTGATTTTCTTCATCACTCTCCACAATACAAGAAGAAGATGAAGCCAGGGGGCTGTTTGGGAATTGAGGAGATCCTTCCGATGAAGACGAGTCAAGTTCTTCAAAGCAGTCCATGTAGACATCACTCTCCACAATACAAGAAGAAGATGAAGCCAGGGGGCTGTTTGGGAATTGAGGAGATCCTTCCGATGAAGACGAGTCAAGTTCTTCAAAGCAGTCCATGTAGACTGAGGCGGGAGAAAGACATTCCTCTTCCTCAAGCTCCTCCAGTGCCTCCACATAGGGGGGGTCACTCATCTCCATCCCTGTGGGTGTAAGGGGAGAGAGACCGTCCTTCTGTGGGTGTTCTAGCCAGTGATCAACAGTGAGCATGTCTTCAGGATTTTCACCATCCAGAAATAGAAAAGGGAAACGTGTGTCCAGTCCGGACGGGCTTTCTGTGGAGGTCAGACAGGCAGGTGCAACAGGCCTTGAGGTTGTTTTTATTCTGGAGGTATCACCTGTAGGTCTCTCCTGTGTTTGGTCAGGTGCAGCATTGTTGTCTAGCTGGTGCAGGGAATATCCGACAGGATGCTTGCAGCTGGGATCCAAATTGTTACAACAATGGCTATGAAGAGAAGCAGGATCAGAGTTGTTTGGTGTAGTAGTGTGTTGAGCACACCCTCGATTTTGCCTGCACTCTGTCAAAAAAAGAAAAGAATGTGTGATGAGTTAAAAGCATGCAGGCTCAATATTTTTTATTTTGTCAGGAGAACATACAGTATACATATGTACAGATGTGGGAACATAAGAATGTAACTTGACCCGCGGTATTCTAACAGGCGCTTTACGTCATTCCGCACCACCGCTCGCCTGCCCATAGGGGCGCAGTAATACCACTCATTGACCCATTGCTGGCTCGCACATTAGATGAGCCTACCGTTCTCAAACTCCTTGTTGTCTGTCTGGTTGTAATTTAATTATTACGAACAAAGCCTATCTATTTATAGTTTCTATCTCTGTAACTGTCGCCGGGTCTATATCTGTTAACTGTCGGGACAAGTAGAAGTTTAATACATTAGGCTGAGTGTTCTCATATGGAACATGGCATCAGGACGAGTAAGATGGCTAACGGAGATGACCAGAGATGTGTTTGAAATGGTTCACTCAGTCCCTACTCCCTATTACCATGGATGTATTGAGTGCGACTCATAGTGAACTACATGGGGAATGATTTAACAGTTTTGGGACACTACATGGAATATAACTGCGTAAGATATTCATGACTCAAACAAGCAGACGCGCCGATCACTGATGGCAGCAGGTTGAAATATCAGGTAGTATTCAGGTTCCATGTTTAGTTGAATGATAAATCCCATATAAATGGTTGGAATTCTAATGATGTGCAAGTGTGATTTTGTCAACTTAATGCTGTCTTCTAATAGCAGGCTGTGAAGCTGCACGATGAGACCGTGATAGCACGTTAGCTCACGACAGCAGCTTCCATAATATTAACGGTAGCTGTCGGTGGCTAAAAAGCAGATAGCTAACTTTACAACGATGATTCCTGTAGCTATTTTGATGCTATAAGTTCAACTTCTGTTTCTCGGGCAGGAACGGAGATGAACTCGCATTAGCAGCAAAGCAGCTAGAGGAATGATCGCGCGGTCTCTTTAGCCCTGAGACCATCAGGCAGGCAGCAGGAGGTCGTTGAAGGCTTTATATATTATTATGATATTATGTCTAATAATACATTCGTTGAAAGTACACAGGCTGATCTACTATACGGAATTGGACCGAGGAGTGTTCTCATATGGAACTAGGCTGCGCGCCCGCCCGCGACAAGAGCTGAATTGTAGTCAGCTTTCCCCGCTGCGCGCAGGACGCGTGCGTCCCCCGCTGATCCGAGCGAGAACGCAGGCGGAATGTCGCTCCCCCTCTGAAACGGCCTTGACTCCTGGAATCCCAAGGTCTTTCATATTGAAATTCTCTTGATGGTCTGGGAAGAGACGTGTTAAGGGAGTGCATCAGTCGTGAGCCTTGACAGTAGATACCAGCCTGCGCTGCGCTCAGAACAAAGTTGGATGAATGGATGGACTTTTTGGAATCCTGGAAAATGTTTATTGCGCTCTAAAATCATGAAAGCATAAATGTAAAAATGCAGCAACAGAAGTAGTCTAGATGAGATGGTGGTTTAAATGAATGGCAACACATAAATTGAGACATAAATTGAGACTGGTGATAATGCTGATAATCTACAGTAGGGCCTACCTCTGGCTGAGTTCATGGTTACAGCCATTCATCTCTTACACATGGGCCTATACAATACTTGCACAATCTACTTTGGACGTTAATCCATCTATCTATCAATCAAACTAGCGAATTCAATGGCCGGTCATGGCAAAGCACCCGCTAACGCAGGCTACCCCCCTCCCCACGATCCAGGGCTAGGAAACCGGTTCATCCAGTTTATTTGAATATAAAAGAATTTGGGGGGGGGGGGTTACAATAGTCTAGTCCAGGTTCGCTGGAGGACCTGTATTTTCAGTGTTTGCTGGTAGCGGACTGCATCGATCAATGCAATGACTCTTCAGTTTTACCCTTTTCATCAATAAAACATCATTTTTACAACCATGTCTCATTGATTGGGAAGGCATTTAGAGCTGCCAGTCTATTAGCCTACATTCGGACTCAGAGGATGACATAACTGTTTATTGAGAAACAATTGGCTATATAAAGAAATACCACAATGCATGTAGTCTAGATATATTACATTATGGTTATACACTTTATGGTAGACTGCCCTCTCGCTCGCTAAGCAGGCTACATTGTGGCTGTTTTGTTCATCGCCTATAGGCTACACATTAGAAAAATGTTTTTTTTTATATAGACCTAGAAGGAATCATTTCCTATTTTAATACAATTCAAATTCTGCTTAGAGGGAATTATTTTCAACGGACATTATGACCTGAGCATAATTAATAATTATCTAAGTTAATATAGGCCTATGAGAACGCAACGCTTTTTACGATAGGCTAGCCTATGCGTCTTGTGATTGTACTGTAGCCTAGGCTACAACTTAAGGCTTGCCCTATTGAATTCATTTTATAGCCTACTAGGCTACTCATTATTATCGAATTATCTAGTTGATATATGAATAAAACAATAAGCCGTTTTAATGGCTATGGGCTACTAGTTGTAGCTATATGATGCGCTCTGCTCTTACGCACGGTTGAGGCGGCAGCTCAAATACACTTCGCACATATCCTCTGCTATAGCCTCTCACAGACAGCTAGGTGCACTTCATGCATTGGTAGACAGTTCTGCAGCTTGTCTTCACCATGCAGGTATTTTGGTGGGGGTATTCTTCTGTGGACACTGCGAGGGGCGCAGCCGGTGGCTGTTTGGAGGCCAGAGCGCGCAGCTCTTCAGCCAACTGGAGGATGTCGCGTCTGGGGAGGCTCTGCGTCTCTCCACCAGTCCCCAGCGAGTCCAAGCTATTCCCAATGAATAATACTTATTTATAATAGCCTACGTAGCGCGAAACTGTGCATATAATAGGCTGTAGCCAGCGCGAAACTGCGCATTCCCTATAGCCGTTCATGGAACGACTGGCGGCCGGTATAAATAAATAAAAACATACACGATATTTTCTTATTTGAATGATCTTGAATATATATATATTCAAGATCATTCAAATAACAAAATATTGTGTATATTGTGCATGTGAAGGCACTCACTGTCAAACCTGCCGCTATCTATGCACAAGATAGTTAATGTCCGGATATGATTGGCAATGAGTGATCTTTACTCATGGCGACTATGTCAATTTTATATGGATCCACAAGTCGATCAAGCTTATTTTTTCTTTGTATTGTGCTAAAGCCATATAGCCTACTGCGCTCAGACTTGGCTACATTAGCTGGTGCCCCGTCTTCAAATTTACTTCCGGGGTTTACAAGTAGCCTACCAGTTGAATGCGTTCCAGAAACACTCCGTGTTAAGGGAGTGCATCAGTCGTGAGCCTTGACAGTAGATACCAGCCTGCGCTGCGCTCAGAACAAAGTTGGATGAATGGATGGACTTTTTGGAATCCTGGAAAATGTTTATTGCGCTCTAAAATCATGAAAGCATAAATGTAAAAATGCAGCAACAGAAGTAGTCTAGATGAGATGGTGGTTTAAATGAATGGCAACACATAAATTGAGACATAAATTGAGACTGGTGATAATGCTGATAATCTACAGTAGGGCCTACCTCTGGCTGAGTTCATGGTTACAGCCATTCATCTCTTACACATGGGCCTATACAATACTTGCACAATCTACTTTGGACGTTAATCCATCAATCTATCAATCAAACTAGCGAATTCAATGGCCGGTCATGGCAAAGCACCCGCTAACGCAGGCTACCCCCCTCCCACGATCCAGGGCTAGGAAACCGGTTCATCCAGTTTATTTGAATATAAAAGAATTTGGGGGGGGGGGTTACAATAGTCTAGTCCAGGTTCGCTGGAGGACCTGTATTTTCAGTGTTTGCTGGTAGCGGACTGCATCGATCAATGCAATGACTCTCCATGTTTTCCAGTTTTACCCTTTTCATCAATAAAACATCATTTTTACAACCATGTCTCATTGACTGTGAAGGCATTTAGAGCTGCCGGTCTATTAGCCTACATTCGGACTCAGAGGATGACTTAACTGTTTATTGAGAAACAATTGGCTATATAAAGAAATACCACAATGCATGTAGTCTAGATATATTACATTATGGTTATACACTTTATGGTAGACTGCCCTCTCGCTCGCTAAGCAGGCTACATTGTGGCTGTTTTGTTCATCGCCTATAGGCTACACATTAGAAAAATGTTTTTTTTTTATATAGACCTAGAAGGAATCAGAATATGAGGAAATTTAACTTTAGCCTATTTTAATACAATTCAAATTCTGCTTAGAGGGAATTATTTTCAACGGACATTATGACCTGAGCATAATTAATAATTATCTAAGTTAATATAGGCCTATGAGAACGCAACGCTTTTTACGATAGGCTAGGCCTATGCTTCTTGTGATTGTACTGTAGCCTAGGCTACAACTTAAGGCTTGCCCTATTGAATTCATTTTATAGCCTACTAGGCTACTCATTATTATCGAATTATCTAGTTGATATATGAATAAAACAATAAGCCGTTTTAATGGCTATGGGCTACTAGTTGTAGCTATATGATGCGCTCTGCTCTTATACGCACGGTTGAGGCGGCAGCTCAAATACACAGCCAACTGGAGATGTCGCGTCTGGGGAGGCTCTGTGTCTCTCCACCATTCCCCAGCGAGTCCAAGCTCCCTCAATGAATAATACTTAGGCCTATTTATAATAGCCTACATAGCGCGAAACTGTTCATATAATAGGCTGTAGCCAGCGCGAAACTGCGCATTCCCTATAGCCGTTCATTGAACAGCTGGCGGCCGGTATAAATAAATAAAAACATACACGATATTTTGTTATTTGAATGATCTTGAATATATATATTCAAGATCATTCAAATAACAAAATATTGTGTATGTTTTTTTCATTTATAATTTAACAATAGGGGGTGCAACAGAACACAATTTTAGGTTAAGTCATTGACAGGCGGACTTCAATGTTTTATTAAAATATAGTTATGTGCAAATTAAAACCCACAATCGTCCTATGGACCTTACCCCGATTTTGGAAATCAGATAAAGGCGTTCACAAGACCATTTCAATAATCGCATTATTACAATTATCGGTTGATGTCTCACTGTCAAACCTGCCGCTACAAGATAGTTAATGTCCGGATATGATTGGCAATGAGTGATCTTTACTCATAGCGACTATTTCAATTTTGTATGGATCCACACCTCCGATCAAGCTTATTTTTTCTTTGTATCGTGCTGAAGCCATATAGCCTACTGCGCTCAGACTTGGCTACATTAGCTGGTGCCCCGTCTTCAAATTTACTTCCGGGGTTTACGAGTAGCCTACCAGTTGAATGCGTTCCAGAAACAAAACGCAAAACCCTCACGTTCACCACATCTTTACTAACAAATATATTTACAATACTGTTATTTTGCGCATTTGACTTAACAGACACCACGTCTTGACCCGACGTCAGTTGCCGAGATAGATAGGCTACTGTAGGCCTAGATATATTATAGGTGTTCGTAATAATTAAATTACATCGAGATGGATAAAACATGTGTTTGAGAACAAGGTAATAATAACAATTAAACATTATTTGTATAGCCCCTTTCATACAGATACCTTCAGCTCAAAGTGCTTTACAACAGAGCATTTAAATTAAAGAATGTGAAATTTAATGATGCTTCATTCGTAGACTATAGGAGAAAAACACTGAGCCCAGCCTGCTAAATCTACTCAAAGACGCCACCTGGCGGTGGTGCATCACTAAAACGAAATAACACCCGTCTGAAATCCCACGAGATTTCCAACGGGATTTCCCTGCCAAATACCGCGACGTGAAATGCTGCAGCAAGTTACATTTCTAACTTCCCACATCTGTAAGTGGTTTAAAGTATGGAGTTTAATGGGACACATTTTAATTACACTAGATTTCTCTCAGTGACCTCTTGCTCCATATCTACTCTGTGTTGCTCACCTCTCAGGTCACAACAGCTGTAAACTTGGCAGTTTGAGTACAGCAGACAAGTAATGCAAAGCGTGAAGAAAATATTTAGACTGTTCATTTCTGCTCCCATGCTGTTTGGCAGTAAAATCAATGCACACTGATTTAAGGTACCATCATTGAAAGGTGGTTGTAGATAGTAACCTGATTATAAATACATGTTCTCACAGGGTAGACCAACTGCAGTACACCCAACAAACAAACACAGTAACCTGGACTTACAGTTCTGGTGGGTGTTGAGGCCTATTAGAATAGCAGTGCCCATCCTTTCTGCTACTGGTTTTCTATTGCATTTCCCACAAAGAGCTTCATTCCACTCTTTAATCCATTTAATCTAAGTTAGTCTGAACAAAATGTTTCCATGCCAGGACCATGACTACTGTATAAGCAAAACGATATGGTATGGTATAGCCTACACATTGTGATCCAAATGTTAATTTGATTAATTTCAAGCGGTGTCTAACACTTTGTATAATAATCTTTTATTTACTGTATGCTATTGACTCTTCTTTATTGAAAAACTTTCAATACAGCCTACACTACAGCACAAATGGGAGTGGTGTTGTAGGGCTGCTCGATTATGGCAAAAATCATAATCACGATTATTTTGATTGATATTGAGATCACGATTATTTAACACGATTATTCATTTCATTTTTTCGTTTTGAATCAAAAGTTTTAACATTTTCTTGACTTTGATAACAATTAATTTATTAAATGTTGACTGGCTTTTCTTTTTAACAATGTTCTTTGGATTAGATACATTTCTCCCATGGGAGACAAATTGTGAACCTTGACCTTGATAAATAAATAAAAGTGCCAAAACGGATAAATAAAGAAGCTTCAAAGCCCCGCCACCACCACAGAAGAACACTACCTCGGAAAAATAATTTCACTATGACAGAACGCGTCTAAATAAGTTATTTAATGGTAGCGCCGAGGCTTCAAAACCCAGCATTTGTTAAAATAGACCCTTTTGCTTAGGTAAGTGAAGTTTCATGTTTATCTGACCTCTCCTAAATAGGCCGATACCGATTTATTTTGACGGCAAAGTGAATGGACCGGCAAAGGACTGTTTTCTGGCATGAGCGAGCGGAATGCGACAACGGGACTGAGAAGGGCTGCTTTGAGGGGCAGCTACGACTGCGTAGCAAATTTTACACACCGTGTCAACTTGGTCCAAATCTGTCTCCGCGAACCCATAGTGTTTCCACACCACTGACGTGGTTTTAGCTCTCTCGTCCACCAGCGGCTCTCTTTCTGCTGCCATAATCTTCTTGTCGTGTTTTGTTCGAGAGGAGCATGCGTGCGCCTCACAACTCGTCTCGCTCTAAACTAAAGTGTTTGTTTTGGGGCTTTGGGGGGTGGGGGAGGGGTCAAGCACAGTATAGCTCTGCAGTGTAGGGTGCGCTTGATTTGTGAAAGATCGTTTTATGGCGATTATTTTGTTTTAATGATCGTTGACAGCCCAGATCTTAATCTAGATTAAAATCCGATTAATCGAGCAGCCCTATGGTGTTGTACTGTACATACCTGAACAATCTACATGGTGCCGATGGATTACAGGATCCATTTTGTTGAAAAATCCTTTCTTAGTTGAGTAATTCCATTTAGTTTTTTTGTTGTTGTGCTAAAAAATCAATATTACCTGGTAGGTTAGTTTTAGTAATTACTTTGATGTCACTCTGGCAATTTTCTTGACTGGTCCTTGACTAATGACATCATAATGTCACTCACTTTGTCCTTGTCCTGTGACATGGATTCAGTCATAATGACAAACTGAGTGATGTCATAGAGTAAATAGGATTACATAATATATTATTACTATGGCAGTAATAACTACATTTTGTTGTTATGAAATGCAATAACAAAAGTTATTAGCATCTTTAGTTTATAATAGCCTACCTGCATGTTATGAAATTAAACATTTTAATATTGTGTACAGAGTAGGTGCAACAATAGTGTCTAATGTCACTCTCTGTACATCTAATTCATTTACTTTTGAGACAATCTATCCTGGTTGATCTAGTAGTAGTGAGCAAGCTAGTCAACTCCAACGTGAGGTCAGGATTTGTAGCCTAATTGTGATCAGCTGCTTTTCAAGCAGCGCCCCCCCATCTCCAACTAGGACTAGTGCAGAAGTGAAAGTGAAGTTTACAGCAGAAAAGTTCTGTTTCGAATGGTACCTTTGATTCAACATTTGGCTCTTGATAGCACAGGAGAGCATACTGAGACTGAGACTTTTGCATAATCCTGCTAACTAACAAACAAACAAACAACCAAGAAACCTCTCGTGGTCCCGCCCCGTGATTCAGACCCACTCCAAGATTTAATGGATTCTAAGTTGAATCATGCTACACCCTTCCTTCAAGATTCGTGAAAATCGGTCAAGTAGTTTTTCCATAATCCTGCTAACAAATAAACAAACACAAGAACACACGCTACAGAAAACATGACCTCTCACCCTGCGCTGTCTCTGGGGCGGAGGTAATTACCAGACAAGAGAAGTAACCACAGGCTTATAGAAATCACAGATCACAGCTTATTTGAGTTTCTGCAGAAATGAATACCAGCGCTGTAATGAGCCTATCACAATCAATCAATCAATCAATCAATCAAAGCTTTATTTGTATAGCGCATTTCATACCCAGAGGCAACACAATGCGCTTTACAGAGAACAAGGGAGGTGGGCATACGACCCACCTCTACATATTCCAGAGGGAAGCAAAAAAACAGCAGCTTCATACTGCCTGGAGACGTATGATTAACAGATGTAAAAGCAACTCAAGGTTACTCAGTGAGTGTCAGCTCAGCTCAGAGATTACATTGATCTAATATCTTCAATCACACACTAATGACAGTGCCAGATGCCAATTTAATGTTGGCGGCTGGTAAAAAGAAAAAGAAAAAGAAAAAAAAGTGTTAACCCTTTTTCATGCATGATGGCTGTTGCTGGGTGAACGCTGGCGCAAGTAGCTGCCACTGCCCTACACATCTTAAAAAATTAAAAAATAAAAAGTTTTCCACTTTTCTTTTATGCTAATTGACACATTTGGGATTTTTTGGATTGATATTTATAACTGTTTTGTTATTGTTGTAACTTTGTAAATTTTGTGTCTGTATTGACTTGTTTTTAACCATGTACGTGACCTTGAGTGTTATGAAAGGCGCCTTGAAATAAAATTCATTATTATTATTATTATTATTTCCTATCGTTTGAATCAAGTCTTCCTCCAATCTCTTGTTCCCTCTTTTCCAGTCTCGTGCAGTCAGAGTCTGAGCTCCCGTCCTTCCTGTCTCAAAGGCAGCAGGCGCGCTCCCTGGCCGAGGAGCTCCAGCACCAGACAGCCCAGCTTGCTCTGCGCTTCCCCTGGCCAGGAGCAGCTCAACGAGGGCAGACTGCCCTCCAGGCCCAGGGTCTGCTGGACCAGACCGAAGCTTTGGGGCCGACCTTCTCCGCCCTGCGAGCCCAGAGGAAGGAGCTGGCCCGCCGCACCAAGGACCCCATCTGGGAAGACCCTTCCTGGGCCGCGCTGGAGGACTGCCAGCCCTCGCTGGTCAAAGAGCTCAATGTAGGTAGACTGAAGCTGAATGTTTTTGTTTCTGACTTTAAGCTTCACAATCCAATTAATCACTTAATCACTTTCCCCTTAACCAGGGGCTGTGTTTAAGCCTTGAGGACGGTGTGTGTAGAGAGAAGAGGTGTGTCCAGTTAGTACAGGATTGCCGCCACGCTCTAGACTCCTTCCAGGAGAGGATGGCAGGATTTAAAGACCAGACGGCAGACCTGAATCAACTGAAGGCTGATGTAGTGGCCCAGGAGGTGAGATGCACCAGGATGTGTGTCAGGACACACACATACACACACACACACACACACACGCTACCTAACATAACCCTTATCACATACAAACTTTGCTCACACTGGAGCCATGCCCACACCCACCCACGCCCGCCCCCCCCTCCTCTGTCCTGGTTGCAGGATGCGCTCTCTGTCTGACCTGGAGGGCCGTCTGACCGCCCTGCGCCCGGAGCTCCAGCGCCTGACCAGTGCGTCTGCAGACCCCACGGGACCGGAGGTCACAGGTCACAGGGGCGGGGCCAGGGAGGAGCTGCAGAGCTTGTGGGAGGAGACTGGCCGTCACAGAGAGGTAAGAGAGGAGAGACGCGGGGGAGACTAAGGGGAGAATGTGACGCGGTTGTGTGAGATTTTGTCTTCTGTCACTGAACTACAGTATATTTGACTCCACTCGTTTGCTGTTGTGTGTGCTTGTTTATTCGTGTACTTGCGCTTCCATGGGTGTTTATGTTTTGGATTTAGATTTTAGATTCATTTATTTGCAGGTGAACATCTAGAAAACCCCTAAGGGCTTATAAAATCGATGTCACCTCTAAATCATTGGTACATAATCATTAGTAAAATAAATAACTGTGTGATGACTGTCCGTGTGTGTATTTAATAATGTAATTTGTGTGTGTGTGTGTGTGTGTGTGTCCGTGTGTGCGTCCGTGTCCGTGTGTGTGTGTGTGTTTATTTGCTTGTGTATGATAAGATCACCCTCTAATCTCACGGTGTGTGTTCTCTATGGAGGCTGGCCCAGTGCCGGGACCTGGCAGAGCTGCTGAAGAGGTTCCAGAGCGTCCGTAGTGACCTGAGCAGCACCTTACAGAGGGCAGAGCGCACCATCGCTCAACAGGCCTCCTACATGGGCAAAGACAACCTGCAGAGACTCCTCACTAAGGTAGCGTTCACTTTCATTAAAGGAGTAGTCAAGGGAAAATGCATGTTTAGCCCTGTTTTAAGGTTACTTATGTTAACTTATACTTATGTTTGTCTTTGAAATTGAGAGTTTAACATGTTTTTTGAATGATTTTTCACAGTGCCCACCCACATCCATTGTATGACCAAAACGATGGTAGAGCAATTATCAGACTTTCTCTCAAAGTGCTAGCTTTGTCAACGTTTTGATCTGAACCATTGTATATGATCATAAGTAACCTTAAAACAGGGCTAAACATGCATTTTGCCTTTACTACTCCTTTAACTAAGTCATTCGCCGTTGTGTGGACTCTGATGATAAGGATTCTCAGAACAGGAACATGTCGTGGATCTACAAGCTGCTAGTAAACATCCTCAGTGAAGTCTGACCACTGTGGAGAACACTCATGGTGTTAACGCGCTGTATCCAGTTGGAACCACTAGATGGCAGCAGACTCTCATTTTCTTTTTCCTAAATAATAACACTTTTTTTTTGTGGAAATGTGTATGCCTGAGTGGGCATTACTTTATGTGTGTGAATGTACTCACTTTGTTAGTTTGATAGGTATGTATCAATGTATGTGTCTATTTATGAGCACTTGTTTTTGTTCAGGTGCATGCCAGCAGGGCGGAGCTGTGTGTTTATGAAAGCTTGTTTTTGTTCAGGTACATGCCAGCAAGGCGGAGCTGTGTGAACTTGGAGACGGGGTGGAGGAGATCCGCAGCATCTGCAGACAACTGCAGACACAGCTGCGCAAGATCCCCGACTGCGCAGACGCCCCCTTCGACAGCGAGGTGGCCGCGCTCATGGACCGCTGGCTGGATGTGAGTTCGCCCTGCCTCGCCCCGCCCTGCTCTGCCCCACCCTGCCCCGCCCTACCCCGCCCCGCCCCACCCTGCCCCGCCACACCCTGGACCCTGACACCTTCTCTCTCTCAGTTACTCTCTTACTCTCTTAAGCACCTACTGTATTCTAGATTGCTATTCTTGCACTTTGCCTTTAGCACTAGATTATGCTCTTAGTCACTTGTTTTAGAAAGTAGAGGCACTTGTGAGTTCTGGTGAGTAGTAGTACATTGGCTTTTCCTACGTTAAATGCAATTATTGTTAGTCTCTTTGGATAAAAGTGTCTGCTAAATGACTGTAATCTAATGTAATGTCTTACAGCCTTGTCAGTTGCAGTTTGTATGTGTTGTTTGTTTATATTTTATGGTATGTTTGTGCAAGTTTGAGCCATTGAGTGTTGTTCCAAATGTAACTGTCAATATAATACTTTGGTTACAAGTATTTGGGGACAAGTTAGATGTTGGAGGAAATGGCCGTGGAATTACTTGGTGGCTACAGGGTGGCTACTGTACCTTGGAATTTAAGTTGTTAGAAAGACAGTTCTCTAACGTGGAATATAGATCGGATTAAAAAAACAGTGAACAGAAATATCACAGCCAGTGTAAATGGGAAATGAGATTCATGTGTTGATGAATGTCATACCAATTCGGACTCGCTATACAAATAAAGTTTGATTTGATTCGATTTGATTTGACACTGTAAGCCTAAATCAGATGTTCTCCCCCAAGGTCACGGAGAGAACGGACTCCCACCTGGACAACCTGCGTGTGGGGCTGGCTCTGTGGGAGGGGCTTCTCCAGCTGGGCGAGGAGGTGGAGAACTGGACCACCAATAAAATGGCCTCCTTTGCCCAGTCACACCCCTTCCAGAGTGAGGAGGAGGTCACGGCCATGCAGGTAAAGTCCCCTGGCCACCCTCTGCGTTTTTTGTGTTTTTTGTTTTTGTGTGATTTCATACGGTTGATTTTCATTTCATTTCATTTCAAACCTTTATTTATACTCGTAAAGCACTGTTTCCCTCATTTACAGTGTTGACAAGTTCACACAGATACACAACTAACAACGGAGCAAATACAATATTCAATAATAATATTAATAATAATTAAAAACACTAATAATTATAATAATAATTCAAAACAGTTACAGGTCGAAGTAAGATTTTAAAAGGAGTTATTTTCTTACACGCTTTGTTGGATGTTAAGGCAAAGATCCTCCAGGCTGAATTGTTGAATTCTCAGTGAATTGTGTCTTTCACTTCATGCTGGGTTGTGAAGCTTACAGAGTAGTTTAGTTAGCCCGTCCCTACCTCTCCTGATCTCTGGTCCTTCCCCAGAATGAGCTCCAGGCCCAGGAAGACAACCTGGAGCGCTTCCAGCGGAGGGCCTCTGAGATCCAGGCGCTGCTGCAGAGCCAGGAGCCCCCTCTAGAACTCCAGGTGGGTGAGACGAGGGTCGGCCTCAGGAAATAGGAAGGGTCTGGAGTAATATAATAATAAAATAATACAATTCTTGGTCTAACAGTCCACCATTTCTTTTACCTTGCAGTAGGCACCATTTTAGCTGTTTTTGCTCATTTATTTTTGTGAAAGTCAATTTTATCGCACCCGTTACATTACATAAGTGCTATGCAAATAGAGTTGACTCTCCTCATCCTCCTCTTCCAGGTTATCGGGACCCAAATGAGGAAGAAGATCGATCAGGTGAACGAGTTCTTCTCGGAGACTGGGGAAATCCACAGACCAGTTGGTGGCAGCTAAGGGACAGGTGACCGCCAAGATGGCGGAGTGTGAGTCGTCTGTCCAGAAGATCCAGGATGCACTGGGCCACCTCGCTGCCTTGGATCCCACAGATCTCTGTACACAAATACAGGTACATTTAAAATAAAATGTAAAAAGAAGCCATTTCTAAGGCCTCATTTTATTTTCAGATTGAGAAGTACATTTACACATAGTAATGTTGTAATAATAATAATAATAATGCATTTTATTTATAAGGCGCCTTTCAAGTCACTCAAGGTCACCGTACAGGATAAAAAAGACAATAAAATATACAATAGACAAAAGATACAAAATAAAAAAATAATAAACGTCTTCTCTCTCGGCGTAGGAGCTGTCTGCACAGCTGCAGATGCAGGCGGAGCAGGCGGACGGCCTGATGGAGGAGCTGCGTCTCCTGGCCTCCGTCACCGGCCCACAGAGCCTGCAGGACCTGGCTGCAGACTGCCTGCGTCTGCAGGAGAGCGTCTGCGCAGCCCGGCAGCTTCTGGCTCTCACGACTGCGCAGGCTGAGGAGGACGTCCGGAGAATGGACAGGTACTAACAGTCACAGGTTTACACCGATTTTGGGGTTAACTCCAAAATCTGTTTGTCTAATGTGTTCAAAAATATGTTTTTCTATTTTTATCTTGCGAAACCCTACAGTATATGAAAGATGTGAAATGTTATGCTAATTTTCCAGCTGTTCACTTTCTCAAAAAAAGACTTCTAAGTATATGCACATGGCCACTGACTGCAGACTTTGCACAGACCATAACACCATACTGCTTCAAGTTCAGTTCCATGTCATTTCATGAATGACGGGTCGTGAAACAAGTTAATCCTGCTCTCTCGAGTTCAGGATGCATTCTTCTTCCTAATCTCTCCGCTCAACCTGAATGTTACTGCAGTTTGTAAGTGGGTGTGTCGACTAATGAGAATTCCCACGTGTGCTAGTCTGCAGAAGCAGTGTGAGAGTCTAGAGCAGTGGTTGAAAGCGTCAGAACCGAAAGCAGAGGAAGGAGAGGACCTTCGTCGCCTGCAAAAGGAAGTACTCGAGCACAGGTAAACAATCTATCAAAAGTCTTTTCATTTCTCATCTCATATTTCATATTTTATGCATATCCTACATCACGCATGTATATCCTGTGATGAAAATAATATTAGAATCGAAATTATACTAGTCACACATTGCAATATTGTATGGCCTCCTCACACACAGACTTGACCATCTTCAATTTCCCTTGCAGTGAGCAGGCGGAGGCCCTTGTTGATCTGGTGACATCGTTACACAGAAGCACACTCAAGGGGTCGTCCTTCCTTCAGCACGCTGGCAGGCTACTGGAGCGCTTCCGCAGTCTCCAGACCAGCATACTCGCCTCCGAAGCCGATCAGAGATCTCTTGCTGCTGAGACCCAGGTCTTCCAGACGCTGGCAAGAGACACCGGCGCCTGGTTTACGGCCCTGCGACAACACGTTGACTCTGTAGTCGATGATGGTTCGGCCACCCGTAGCCAGGCTGAACAGAAACTACTCACGGCCCAGGTGAGGGAGCTCATCCCAGGGATCATTAGTAACCATAGACCTGTTTTATGGTGAAGGGAGGCCTCTGGCTACCAATGGCACTTAATGTAAGCAACAATGAGTCTTTAAATATTAGTAACACAATACTAAGGTATTTGGTCCTTCTACAGCAGGGGTGCCCAATACGTCGATCGCGATCGACCGGTCGATCGCAAAGGTAGTGTGGGTAGATCGCATGGCATTGAAAAAAAAAAATAAACACCCCCCGCCCCCCAAAAAAAGTTAGCCTATCATCCATCCTCACTATGGCATTTGCCACTTGATTGACGTACAGGTATGCCAGTCTGAGATCTCATCTTTTCAAACACACGGTTCACCACGCATGCGCGCCAGTTGCAATTCTCCGGCGAGCTGATTAGCCTACCTAGTTGATGTGAGACACACTGATGTGAGATGGCTTAGTAGGGGGAAATTCCTGCAGAGGTTCCGAGAGCTCTGTCCGGAGATAAAAGAGTTTCTCCTTGTCACTAAACATGCAGAATACAACCAACTAAATGACGATCAGTGGCTGCTAGACTTGGCATTTTTAACCGATCTGACCAACATGTTGAATGATCTTAATTTAGAGCTGCAAGGAAAAGACAAAACCGTGGTCAATATGATTAGCTCAGTTAATGCTTTCAAACGAAAATTGCAACATGTGTCCTCAAAACTGCAGCGCCATGATTTGGCGAACTTCCAAAACCTTGCGTCAGAGTTGGAGATGCAAAAGAAGGCTTGTGCGCAACTTGACAGTGCGCGTTTCGCGGAGCAGATTGGGACAATTGTATCAGAGTTTGACAAACGCTTTCAAGACTTTGCTGTACTCGAGCCAGTCGCTACATTTATGTGCTACCCATTTCAGGAAGATGTTGAGGTTGATTCACTCGCATCAAAAATTGCAACGCTGTTTCACCTGAACCCGTCTGGAGTGGAGGACGAGATGTTGACACTACAAGCTGACATTTAGCTGAAGGCCAGGGCTCATGGACAGTTCTGGAACTTACTCACAGAGGAAAAGTACCCAAACATGAGGAAATGTGCTACCTTCTTGACTGCATTATTTGGCTCCACTTATTTATGTGAGTCAGCCTTTTCCCACATGAAGATTATTAAGTCCAAATACCGTTCCACCATGACTGATGATCATTTGGAGGCCTGCTTGAGGATGGCTACCAGCAGCTACTGCCCGGACTATGCAACCCTGGCTGATTCCATTCAGTGCAAGTCATCAGAGTAAGGTAGACTAATGACCAAAAATGTTGTGTTGTATTGTGCCATACGGGTTCATGCAGGTATGCAAGGTATACCAACTTAAGATATACTCAGTGTATATATATATATAAAAATATGTTTAGCATTTTTAATGTAGGTAGATCATTTGGACTTGGTCATTTTAAAAGTAGCTCCCAAGCTGAAAAGGTGTGGGCACCCCTGTTCTACAGTATGTGCATTTTCTTCAAAATATTCTAAATGGCCCATGGCAAAATAATAACAAAAAGTAATAATTGCATGTTATTATTATTATTATTATTATTATTATTATTATTGTTATTATTAGTGTTATTATTATTATACTTTTATTATTCATTCATTCATTCATTCATTCATTCATTCATTCATTCATTCATTTATTTATTAGTTTGTTATTTTAAATGTATCACCCCCTACCCTTTGTTGTGCTGTGCAGGCCGTGCTGAGTGTGATGTCTGAGGCCGAGTCTCGTCTGGAGGACCTGAGGTCTGCTGGACACACGCTCACTCAGCGACGGGGCTTCGGGAGGGCAGAGGTACTGGGTGTGCTTCAGACAGTCAACAGCACAGAGGAGCAGTGGAGATCTGTTCTACAGCCGGCTGAACCACATCGCAGGTTGGTGACCACATGGGATTAATGTGCAATTCTACAACGGAGAGTTTGGATACTTGATTCTGATTGGCTAGCAGCTGTGGTAAAATACTCTGTAACCCACGGCTGCGACTGCATAACAATTAGGATTAATGCGCCGTCAATCTCATCTCCGCTATCGCGTCGGGCCTAACAACGCCCCGTAGCTGTGGTAAAATTCCCTGTAACCCACTGCCTCTCATGGTCAATTGCTTAAATATCTCACCTGGAAACACACGCTTGTGAATTTTTCTTGTATTCTATTGATGCTTCACAGGTTGATTCTGTTCTATTGATCCATCAAATAGTCATCCGCAATAGATATACCAATTAACTTCAACACAGATTATTATGATGCTACAGAGGATTACCATGCTGTATATTTTATTTTAATTTTCGTTCAACATCAGAATGTATGGGTTTGAATAAAATAATACAAGACAAGTTGCATAGTAATACAAGAGAAGTTGCAAAGTAGTGATGGGAAATTAACTCTACAAATCTGAATCTCTCTCCTCTGATGGGGCTTTCGTGTTTGTCTCCTTCCTTCTCTTACGAAGTGGTTTGCCTGTCTCTGTCTCTGAGCTGGTTGCTGGCTTCTCTTTTCCCATCATCATCGTTCCGCTCCTGCTCCTTTTGCCCGAGAAACTTGCCTCGCCCAGGATGTGGCTGGACGAGCTCAACCGGGCACCTTCAGTTTCAGAACTAAGGCCATCACTAAGCTCTCCCTCAAGTATAGAATATGAATCACTTGGCATTGGGAGGGCAGGTAAATAAGAAGGTACACCCTCGCCTGAATAATATATGGGAATTGATAGGGAGGGTTTATAGATTCTTCGACTCTTCAAAGTCTTGCTGCCATTAGGCTCATTCTCCTCCTGTGCCTCATAGCTGTAGTGGCGTTTTAAGGTGGTGCTCACCACTTTACAAGTGCATTGACCAAAAGTAGTGGCCTCGGGTGTCTGAGGGGGAAAGAATATCGCACTGGTGCGTCGGGTTTCTGTGCAGCTTCTTCCAGGCATATCCAGTTTGTCGTTACTCTCCTTGCGACTCTGGAAGGAAAAATTAAGTGCTTTTCTGGACTGCTTGGTCATATTTACCGAACTAAGAATGCCTTGATGTGTGGATGGTACTATGGCTGTATCATGTCCAAATGCCCTTGAAAAGGTGCTCGTCGCTGAGCTTGTTTTTAGGGGGCAGTGGGCCCTACCATCACAGGGGAAGTCCGCCTGCTGTTCCTTGGCATTGGACTCATCAATTGAATCTTCTACTCGATGCAGATTCCTCTTGTCTGTCTCCTCTTCATCGTCCCCAGTTAATATTTGGTAAGTGTATGGGGTTACGCTTCTGTCCTTTTGAAAAACCTTGCCCCTCTCGAAGGAGCGGCGGGGATCTTCATCAGACCATTGCCTGGGTGTGGAAAGCATCTTGGACTTTCCTTGAGGCACTGTTGATGGTGGTTCAGTCAGTTGCACAGGTGCAGGGAAAACACCAAACCTTTGCTCAGCCTTTTTGGATTCTGTAGGCATTTTAAACTCTTCTACAGAGTTTGCTAAGGCCCTACTGTGTTGTATAGGTTTATTGGACATCTCAATCCTTTCTCTGTGCACCGAAGATAGCCTTGCCCTTCTTCTTGGGGGTAAAGGCACCTTGAACACTACCTGAGGTTCTTGGGTCAGCTCAGTCTGTGGTTTCGGCTGAGGAGAGACCTCAGAACCATTGTGGGTCTTCAGACTCGGTTCAATCCCATGATCTGAGTCTCTCTCCTCTGATGCTTTCGTGTTTGTCTCCTTCCTTCTCTTACGAAGTGGTTTGCCTGTCTCTGTCTCTGAGCTGGTTGCTGGCTTCTCTTTTCCCCTCATCATCGTTCCGCTCCTGCTCCTTTTGCCTGAGAAACTTGCCTCGCCCAGGATGTGGCTGGATGAGCTCAACCGGGCACCTTCAGTTTCAGAACTAAGGCCATCATTAAGCTCTCCCTCAAGTATAGAATATGAATCACTTGGCATTGGGAGAGCAGGCACATTGGAAGGTACACACTTTCCTGAATAATATATGGGAATGGATAGGGAGGGTTTATAGATTCTTCGACTCTTCAAAGTCTTGCTGCCATTATGCTCATTCTCCTCCTGTGCCTCATAGCTGTAGTGGCGTTTTAAGGTGGTGCTCACCACTTTACAAGTGCATTGACCAAAAGTAGTGGCCTCGGGTGTCTGAGGGGGAAAGAATATCGCACTGGTGCGTCGGGTTTCTGTGCAGCTTCTTCCAGGCATATCCAGTTTGTCGTTACTCTCCTTGCGACTCTGGAAGGAAAAATTAAGTGCTTTTCTGGACTGCTTGGTCATATTTACCGAACTAAGAATGCCTTGATGTGTGGATGGTACTATGGCTGTATCATGTCCAAATGCCCTTGAAAAGGTGCTCGTCGCTGAGCTTGTTTTTAGGGGGCAGTGGGCCCTACCATCACAGGGGAAGTCCGCCTGCTGTTCCTTGGCATTGGACTCATCAATTGAATCTTCTACTCGATGCAGATTCCTCTTGTCTGTCTCCTCTTCATCGTCCCCAGTTAATATTTGGTAAGTGTATGGGGTTACGCTTCTGTCCTTTTGAAAAACCTTGCCCCTCTCGAAGGAGCGGCGGGGATCTTCATCAGACCATTGCCTGGGTGTGGAAAGCATCTTGGACTTTCCTTGAGGCACTGTTGATGGTGGTTCAGTCAGTTGCACAGGTGCAGGGAAAACACCAAACCTTTGCTCAGCCTTTTTGGATTCTGTAGGCATTTTAAACTCTTCTACAGAGTTTGCTAAGGCCCTACTGTGTTGTATAGGTTTATTGGACATCTCAATCCTTTCTCTGTGCACAGAAGATAGCCTTGCCCTTCTTCTTGGGGGTAAAGGCACCTTGAACACTACCTGAGGTTCTTGGGTCAGCTCAGTCTGTGGTTTCGGCTGAGGAGAGACCTCAGAACCATTGTGGGTCTTCAGACTCGGTTCAATCCCATGATCTGAGTCTCTCTCCTCTGATGGGGCTTTCGTGTTTGTCTCCTTCCTTCTCTTACGAAGTGGTTTGCCTGTCTCTGTCTCTGAGCTGGTTGCTGGCTTCTCTTTTCCCCTCATCATCGTTCCGCTCCTGCTCCTTTTGCCTGAGAAACTTGCCTCGCCCAGGATGTGGCTGGATGAGCTCAACCGGGCACCTTCAGTTTCAGAACTAAGGCCATCATTAAGCTCTCCCTCAAGTATAGAATATGAATCACTTGGCATTGGGAGAGCAGGCACATTGGAAGGTACACACTTGCCTGAATAATATATGGGAATGGATAGGGAGGGTTTATAGATTCTTCGACTCTTCAAAGTCTTGCTGCCATTATGCTTATTCTCCTCCTGTGCCTCATAGCTGTAGTGGCGTTTTAAGGTGGTGCTCACCACTTTACAAGTGCATTGACCAAAAGTAGTGGCCTCGGGTGTCTGAGGGGGAAAGAATATCGCACTGGTGCGTCGGGTTTCTGTGCAGCTTCTTCCAGGCATATCCAGTTTGTCATTACTCTCCTTGCGACTCTGGAAGGAAAAATTAAGTGCTTTTCTGGACTGCTTGGTCATATTTACCGAACTAAGAATGCCTTGATGTGTGGATGGTACTATGGCTGTATCATGTCCAAATGCCCTTGAAAAGGTGCTCGTCGCTGAGCTTGTTTTTAGGGGGCAGTGGGCCCTACCATCACAGGGGAAGTCCGCCTGCTGTTCCTTGGCATTGGACTCATCAATTGAATCTTCTACTCGATGCAGATTCCTCTTGTCTGTCTCCTCTTCATCGTCCCCAGTTAATATTTGGTAAGTGTATGGGGTTACGCTTCTGTCCTTTTGAAAAACCTTGCCCCTCTCGAAGGAGCGGCGGGGATCTTCATCAGACCATTGCCTGGGTGTGGAAAGCATCTTGGACTTTCCTTGAGGCACTGTTGATGGTGGTTCAGTCAGTTGCACAGGTGCAGGGAAAACACCAAACCTTTGCTCAGCCTTTTTGGATTCTGTAGGCATTTTAAACTCTTCTACAGAGTTTGCTAAGGCCCTACTGTGTTGTATAGGTTTATTGGACATCTCAATCCTTTCTCTGTGCACAGAAGATAGCCTTGCCCTTCTTCTTGGGGGTAAAGGCACCTTGAACACTACCTGAGGTTCTTGGGTCAGCTCAGTCTGTGGTTTCGGCTGAGGAGAGACCTCAGAACCATTGTGGGTCTTCAGACTCGGTTCAATCCCATGATCTGAGTCTCTCTCCTCTGATGGGGCTTTCGTGTTTGTCTCCTTCCTTCTCTTACGAAGTGGTTTGCCTGTCTCTGTCTCTGAGCTGGTTGCTGGCTTCTCTTTTCCCCTCATCATCGTTCCGCTCCTGCTCCTTTTGCCTGAGAAACTTGCCTCGCCCAGGATGTGGCTGGATGAGCTCAACCGGGCACCTTCAGTTTCAGAACTAAGGCCATCATTAAGCTCTCCCTCAAGTATAGAATATGAATCACTTGGCATTGGGAGAGCAGGCACATTGGAAGGTACACACTTGCCTGAATAATATATGGGAATGGATAGGGAGGGTTTATAGATTCTTCGACTCTTCAAAGTCTTGCTGCCATTATGCTTATTCTCCTCCTGTGCCTCATAGCTGTAGTGGCGTTTTAAGGTGGTGCTCACCACTTTACAAGTGCATTGACCAAAAGTAGTGGCCTCGGGTGTCTGAGGGGGAAAGAATATCGCACTGGTGCGTCGGGTTTCTGTGCAGCTTCTTCCAGGCATATCCAGTTTGTCATTACTCTCCTTGCGACTCTGGAAGGAAAAATTAAGTGCTTTTCTGGACTGCTTGGTCATATTTACCGAACTAAGAATGCCTTGATGTGTGGATGGTACTATGGCTGTATCATGTCCAAATGCCCTTGAAAAGGTGCTCGTCGCTGAGCTTGTTTTTAGGGGGCAGTGGGCCCTACCATCACAGGGGAAGTCCGCCTGCTGTTCCTTGGCATTGGACTCATCAATTGAATCTTCTACTCGATGCAGATTCCTCTTGTCTGTCTCCTCTTCATCGTCCCCAGTTAATATTTGGTAAGTGTATGGGGTTACGCTTCTGTCCTTTTGAAAAACCTTGCCCCTCTCGAAGGAGCGGCGGGGATCTTCATCAGACCATTGCCTGGGTGTGGAAAGCATCTTGGACTTTCCTTGAGGCACTGTTGATGGTGGTTCAGTCAGTTGCACAGGTGCAGGGAAAACACCAAACCTTTGCTCAGCCTTTTTGGATTCTGTAGGCATTTTAGACTCTTCTACAGAGTTTGCTAAGGCCCTACTGTGTTGTATAGGTTTATTGGACATCTCAATCCTTTCTCTGTGCACAGAAGATAGCCTTGCCCTTCTTCTTGGGGGTAAAGGCACCTTGAACACTACCTGAGGTTCTTGGGTCAGCTCAGTCTGTGGTTTCGGCTGAGGAGAGACCTCAGAACCATTGTGGGTCTTCAGACTCGGTTCAATCCCATGATCATGCTCAGGATACCTCTCATTCATTTGCTGGTGTTTAATAGGTGGCTGAAAAACGCCATGGGTCTCTGTTGGCAACCTAGTCCCTTGTCTGGTCATTGTAGGCCTTTCAAATACATGCCATGTGTTTTGAGATGCCAGAGACTCTTGGGGGGATTGAAGGAGCTCCTCGATATATTTGGGCTCAACAGGTCTTGAGCACACGTCAGTCCTTTGCATGGGTCCACAGCACAGCTTAACCCTTTCAGTGTGTCCAGAAGACGGTTTTGAAGCGCTTTTTGGTGGGAGAGGAATTTTTAAAATGCTGTCTGCCTCTTGAGCAGATTCACTATTTTCACTTGGCGGAGCAGTGGCGTCCAGATTCCTTTTAAGCCACCGTTTGTTCTTGAGACACCGCACATGCTGCTGACTAATTCCTTGGCCGGAATCAGAGCAGTGCTCAGTCCATTGCTGATGTTCAACCGAAAGTTCAGTTGTTCGTCCTGACTCGCAAGATGGCTCAAGAGATGACTCAACCACTTGTTCATGTTTAGGAGATAACTCCATCCCTGGAGTGGGTTCTGGGGAAACATCAGGAGATAACTCCATCCCTGGAGTGGGTTCTGGGGGAACTTCAGGAGATAACTCTATCCCTGGAGTGGGTTCTGAGGAAACTTTAGGAGATAACTCCATCCCTGGAGTGGGTTCTGGGGAAACTTCAGGAGATAACTCTGTCCCTGGAGTGGGTTCTGGGGAAACTTCAGGAGATAACTCTATCCCTGGAGTGGGTTCTGGGGGAACTTCAGGAGATAACTCCATCCCTGGAGTGGGTTCTGGGGAAACTTCAGGAGATAACTCCATCCCTGGAGTGGGTTCTGGGGGAACTTCAGGAGTTAACTCCATCCCTGGAGTGGGCTCTGGGGAAAACTGAGTGCCTTGGTCGGGATCTGGAGAAACATACGGTTGGTGTTTGATCTTAATGGAAATTTCAAATCCTACCTCAGTGTTTGGATAGGAATCCTGAAACTGCCCAATCCCATCCATGCACCCTGTGGAACACACACTTTGCTTCGATGTGAGATGTGGCTTGAATTCTCCATGGGACTCTTGAACTGGCTCAACATGTTGTTCAGGCTCACCGGAATCACTAACAGCTTTCCATTCATTTTCTAATTCTATCAGTTGCATGTGCTCAGAACAATGATCACTCTCTTGTGATTGCTTGATCACATCTTGAGGTTCTACTGACATTGCAGATGGAAATTCTTGCTCAGACTTGCTGGGCATTTCAGAAACTTCCCAGGAGATTGGATATTGCTTAGTACAGTGTTGGTGTTCTGTACAGTGTGTGGTTTTTGGAGATGATTGCTTTGTCAGTCTGCACTCAGTAGATACATCGACCTCTTGATAGATAGGTAACACTTCAATCCCTTGTTTGCTTTTGGGAAAAGGCCCAATCTCTGGCCATTGGTCAGAGGATTCCATCTCTTGCCAGGCTTCTGGAGAATACTTGAGCTCTGCTTCAGACTTTTCACACGGGGTAGCAGGTTGCTCAAGCACACGGGACATATCAAATAATTGTGAAGAGATTGAAGTGGTCTCTGTGCATCTGTTGTGGTCAAGGGATGACTCATGCCTATCCTCTTGCTTGGCCAGTACCTCAATTCCTTGATGGTGTTCTGTGGAAGGCTTAGTCCCTGTGTAGGGTACAGGATTCTCTTCAGTCTGTTTCAGCTCAGTCTGTGCTTCGGGCAGAGTGGATACCTCCAACACTTCCCAGGAACAGGGGGGCATCTCCATACCTTCACTCTCTAGGCATGTTTCAGTTCCCTGCTGTTTTTTGGTTTCATTTGAAATTCCTTCTCCCAGTGATAGAGTGCCGTGGTGTTCGCTGCCCTTGCACTCGAGGGCTGGAGGTTGTGGAGAGACATCAGACATTGAGTCCTGATTTTCTTCATCACTCTCCACAATACAAGAAGAAGATGAAGCCAGGGGGCTGTTTGGGAATTGAGGAGATCCTTCCGATGAAGACGAGTCAAGTTCTTCAAAGCAGTCTATGTAGACTGAGGCGGGAGAAAGACATTCCTCTTCCTCAAGCTCCTCCAGTGCCTCCACATAGGGGGGGTCACTCATCTCCATCCCTGTGGGTGTAAGGGGAGAGAGACCGTCCTTCTGTGGGTGTTCTAGCCAGAGATCAACAGTGAGCATGTCTTCAGGATTTTCACCATCCAGAAATAGAAAAGGGAAACGTGTGTCCAGTCCGGACGGGCTTTCTGTGGAGGTCAGACAGGCAGGTGCAACAGGCCTTGAGGTTGTTTTTATTCTGGAGGTATCACCTGTAGGTCTCTCCTGTGTTTGGTCAGGTGCAGCATTGTTGTCTAGCTGGTGCAGGGAATATCCGACAGGATGCTTGCAGCTGGGATCCAAATTGTTACAACAATGGCTATGAAGAGAAGCAGGATCAGAGTTGTTTGGTGTAGTAGTGTGTTGAGCACACCCTCGATTTTGCCTGCACTCTGTCAAAAAAAAAAAAGAATGTGTGATGAGTTAAAAGCATGCAGGCTCAATATTTTTTATTTTGTCAGGAGAACATACAGTATACATATGTAAGTGGTTTAAAGTATGGAGTTTAATGGGACACATTTTTATTACACTAGATTTCTCTCAGTGACCTCTTGCTCCATATCTACTCTGTTTTGCTCACCTCTCAGGTCACAACAGCTGTAAACTTGGCAGTTTGAGTACAGCAGACAAGTAATGCAAAGCGTGAAGAAAATATTTAGACTGTTCATTTCTGCTCCCATGCTGTTTGGCAGTAAAATCAATGCACACTGATTTAAGGTACCATCATTGAAAGGTGGTTGTAGATAGTAACCTGATTATAAATACATGTTCTCACAGGGTAGACCAACTGCAGTACACCCATCAAACAAACACAGTAACCTGGACTTACAGTTCTGGTGGGTGTTGAGGCCTATTAGAATAGCAGTGCCCATCCTTTCTGCTACTGGTTTTCTATTGCATTTCCCACAAAGAGCTTCATTCCACTCTTTAATCCATTTAATCTAAGTTAGTCTGAACAAAATGTTTCCATGCCAGGACCATGACTACTGTATAAGCAAAACGATATGGTATGGTATAGCCTACACATTGTGATCCAAATGTTAATTTGATTAATTTCAAGCGGTGTCTAACACTTTGTATAATAATCTTTTATTTACTGTATGCTATTGACTCTTCTTTATTGAAAAACTTTCAATACAGCCTACACTACAGAACAAATGGGAGTGGTGTGTTGTACTGTACATACCTGAACAATCTACATGGTGCCGATGGATTACAGGATCCATTTTGTTGAAAAATCCTTTCTTAGTTGAGTAATTCCATTTAGTTTTTTTGTTGTTGTGCTAAAAAATCAATATTACCTGGTAGGTTAGTTTTAGTAATTACTTTGATGTCACTCTGGCAATTTTCTTGACTGGTCCTTGACTAATGACATCATAATGTCACTCACTTTGTCCTTGTCCTGTGACATGGATTCAGTCATAATGACAAACTGAGTGATGTCATAGAGTAAATAGGATTACATAATATATTATTACTATGGCAGTAATAACTACATTTTGTTGTTATGAAATGCAATAACAAAAGTTATTAGCATCTTTAGTTTATAATAGCCTACCTGCATGTTATGAAATTAAACATTTTAATATTGTGTACAGAGTAGGTACAACAATAGTGTCTAATGTCACTCTCTGTACATCTAATTCATTTACTTTTGAGACAATCTATCCTGGTTGATCTAGTAGTAGTGAGCAAGCTAGTCAACTCCAACGTGAGGTCAGGATTTGTAGCCTAATTGTGATCAGCTGCTTTTCAAGCAGCGCCCCCCCATCTCCAACTAGGACTAGTGCAGAAGTGAAAGTGAAGTTTACAGCAGAAAAGTTCTGTTTCGAATGGTACCTTTGATTCAACATTTGGCTCTTGATAGCACAGGAGAGCATACTGAGACTGAGACTTTTGCATAATCCTGCTAACTAACAAACAAACAACCAAGAAACCTCTCGTGGTCCCGCCCCGTGATTCAGACCCACTCCAAGATTTAATGGATTCTAAGTTGAATCATGCTACACCCTTCCTTCAAGATTCGTGAAAATCGGTCGAGTAGTTTTTCCATAATCCTGCTAACAAATAAACAAACACAAGAACACACGCTACAGAAAACATGACCTCTCACCCTGCGCTGTCTCTGGGGCGGAGGTAATTACCAGACAAGAGAAGTAACCACAGGCTTATAGAAATCACAGATCACAGCTTATTTGAGTTTGTTCAGGAATTTACATCCAAACACCTTAAACCTTTGTCCTCTCACTCCTTTTGTAATTCATCACCTCCCCCAAATATTCACATAGATGTGCTAACATACAAAATGGCTTCCAGAAGGCCATCTGTCTACAATAGAATAACCATCCTTTGCCATCCTTTGTCCCCAATTGCCGCCCTTTTTCTCATGTCACATGTCTGTACTCTTGGCCACGCCTGCCATTTCATATGATGTACAATGCAGTAGCCAATCACATCCTGGAAGGACCTTACCTGTGGTTTGACTGCATATAAGGCACCGCAGAACACCAAACGGGGCTTCGCTGAATAACCCACTCGTTGTTCAGGAAGTCCTTGCGCTCGTATGTTTTTCACAATAAACCAGACTTAACCTTTTGAGCGAATCTTGGTAAATCCTTTTGACTAGATCAGTTATATTACTATCACAGTTGGCGACGCAGATGAAAGGGAGGACTGCCTGCGTGTTGCTTCGGGATTCCAGTGGATGAACTGGTGACAGACGTGTCGGTCCATTATAGTGGGCGTTGGAAAGTCAATCTTCTCTCTTGCGCCAGAGCGCACGCCGAGATTATTTCCTCAGTTCTTCCACTGGATTCTTGAAGCTCACAGGTACGTTTAAACGAACCCTCTTATGGTTCTGAGTTGTATTTGCCTTGTTTTAGTTTCGGATTGTGTTGGTCTGGCGTATTGTTGAAAGCAAAACTCCCCGGGGAAGGTGGTGGCGAAAGGCGTTGTTTTTAACAGTGGATTGGTGATATTGCATTGTTCTCTGACTTCGTCCTTGTTTAGGCTACCGGGGTTCTCTTCAGAAGAGGTGTAATTTTGGGTTTGGGACTCGCTCCCTTACAGTTGATGTAGACTACAGTTTAGATTGGTTGTCGGCTCGGCTGTAGTTAAGAAGTGAGAGTGCACTTCTAGGATAACGTTTTGGGTTGCTTTAGTTCGATGTTCCAGAATTAGCACAGAAGGGAACCTGTTGAAGTTCGCAGTGAGTGCGATTTCCAAATTGTTGAAGTTCGCAGATAGTGCGATTCCCACAGGGTTGAAGTTCGCAGATAGTGCGATTCCCACAGGGTTGAAGTTCGCAGATAGTGCGATTCCCACAGGGTTGAAGTTCGCAGATAGTGCGATTCCCACAGGGTTGAAGTTCGCAGTGAGTGCGATTTCCAAATGGGTTGAAGTTCGCAGTGAGTGCGATTACCAGCTAATCTCCGGAGTGTCTGTTTTTGTCGTGTTGTGTTGTCTTTGTTTGTCTAGCGCTATTTTCGCCGGCTCAGTGGGATTTTTGATTGCATTTTTGAGCTTCGGCTCTTGCCTTGTATTGTTTGTTAAGCGCGCCTATTATCCAGGTAGGTATTGTTCACATTTTGTACACTGTTAAATCATAACTGCTAGATTTCCAGTAGGCTAGCTGGTTGTCTGGGAGACGCAGGAAAACAACTACTACTCCGCTCTCCCGGTGATCCGCCATCGAGCCAGAGAACAAAGGACCAGTTGACTGGGTGAGTTATAGAGCGGTTTAATGTGTCTTTGTTTATTTCGAAATTGTATTCTTTCCCGCCGTGAGTTAACTATAAGGTTTCCTTTCATTGCTGTTTTGGGGTTTTAGGCTGCGTCGTGTTTATTAGGGATTTGTTTCAGTATAGCTTTTATTAAACTGAATTTCCCCGCCGCACGCTCACATACAACATCTGGGTCTTACATGCAACATTTTGGGAGCACCACTAGGTGTCCCTGTAACACCGGCTACTAACATATGCCTAGATGTAACAGGATTCTACTGCTAACTTGCAATTTGTCTAGCCCTGATGAGATTGTTGCGCTGAAGCATTATTCTGCGAGCGGTTGTTGGCAGATTTCGCTATGCGCTAAAGCAGGGGTGTCAAACTCTGGCCCGCGGGCCAAATTTGGCCCGCAGTGTAATTATATTTGGCCCGCGAGGCAATACCAAATGACTACTAGAGCTGGCCCGCCAGTATTATACAGCGCATTCACCGCTAATACTACAAATCCAATAATGCTCTGCTGTTGTTTTGGCGCGTCAATCAAGACAGGACTCAGAAACGCCCTCTCTTCTGTGACAGTAGTCATAGCAATCTCATACTACAACTGTAACCGTGTTACCCCTTCTTAAAAATGGCGAAAAGAAAGGCAGAAAACAGAAGCTTTACGTTATGTAACGTCTCACTGTGATAGAGACACCTGTGTTGACCTAGCCGGCCGCTGTGTTTGCTCTGTTCCTGTTCATTCAATCCTGTCTGCCTTCTTGCCGGCCTGTCTGCCTGCCTGGCTGTCTGTCTGCATGCCGGCTGTCTGTCTTTCTGCCTGGCTGTAGGACAGTCAGGGTTTTACAAGCTTCTCTACTGAGCAGATGGAGCACCAACACTTGTGTCTGAGGGCGTATTCACATATGTTAGTGCACACCATTGATGCGCACCAAAAGTGAAAGTGATAAGTGCATATTTAATGTTAAAGCAAAACTTGTTTGGGTCCATATTAAAATTTTAATTTGTTCAATGTTGGCCCGCGACTTTGTTCAAGTTTTAAATTTTGGCCCACTGTGTATTTGAGTTTGACACCCCTGCGCTAAAGCATTTTCGATTTCTTACATCCCCATCTGACATTTAGTGTTAAATTTTTTAGCTAAGATTCGGGCTCAGCTAGAGGTGGTTGAGATGTCTAGGTTAAGGGAAAAGCCTGTTAATTCTATAGACTGGTCTGCTTTTAAGATTTGGGAGAGAGTAGCACGAGAGAGGTTTTTTAGGTCAGGAAGGAAAGATAAGGAGGTTCAGCAGACGGTCTCTCCGCCATTTCCCCAGCAGAATAACTCTGATTTAAAATTAGATTGTTCCCCCTCGACTCGTTGCTCCGTGCTCACACCCCCCAACCAGGCTGTTGTTCTTCCCCCTTTTCATGCTCCCGCCATTAGCCACGCCCCTTCTCTCTCCCCTCTACAATACGAGTTAAGCGCGCCCCTTTCTACGAGGTATTCTTCCGAACAAGAACAGGTCAGGAAGGAAGAATTGGATAGAGCTTTATCTGAGGCTAAGTTTAATTTGGAACAACTGCAAATGGCTAGAGATAGTCTGGAGGGACCGCAAATACAAGCGCCACTGATACGCTGCCCAAACCCTGTTCCTCGCCCTTCTCAAATAAATGATGCAGCTGGTTATGCGGCCTGGACTCCAGAGATTACGGTTTATAGACCCTGGCGCTCTGATGAACTGCGTAATGTAGCTAAAACCTTGCCCGATCCAACCAAAGACATTGACGAGTTTGAAAATCTTTTTAACAGTTTAGTTCGAATGTATGAGCCTCACGCAGAGGAAATCGCCATGATCATGAGACAATGCCTTGGGTTAAAATGGGTGGATGTGAAAGATCCGTTTGACATTACGTTGCCTTTTTCTCATGCCGATTTTGCCGACCAAAACGCTGCGCTGTTGAACAGAATCAAAACTCGATTCCCTAAAAAGATGGATTGGGACCGTATCACATATTGCAAACAAAATTCCGATCAACAGTTCGAGAAATTTTGGGAACGGCTAGAATCAGTTTTCGCCGCACACAGTGGCATGGACAAAGCGAACGCCGATTATAAAAAGATTTTGAAACAACAATTGATGAATAACTCTCTCTCCTCTTTGTCCGACCAAGTTAGGTTGATGTGCCACACCTGGGAATCGACTTCTCTCGAAGAAGTTGTTGACCATTTCCGCTATGCGGAGCGTCTAAGTGATCACATTGAAAAGAGGGAGTTGAAAGAAATGAAGCTAGGTGCAACCAGATTACAAGCTGCTCAGTTACGACAGCTGGACAATCAAACTGCTGGTGCGAGGTGGAACCAACAACGACCACAGTGGCGACAGAGAAACAATAGGAAGCGTTCTGGTAGGGTTAGGCGAGGAAAAAGGTATAATCGAAGTGAAGATAGAGACGATTCATGCTTCCATTGTGGTCAGTATGGCCACTGGATTGAACGGTGTCACAGTTACCGCAAGCTGAATGAAAAGGAAGAGCCTCAGATTTGGGGTCGAGCGCCACCTGCTGGAGTTCCCTTGAACAACCCACAAGGGAGATTTTAACTAGCCAAGATGGAGCCATATTTTTTAAGGTAAATAAACAGGAGAAAACAGATGTAGCTGAGGACGTAAGGTTTGTGCATGATGGTGGGAGGATGAAATAGATGTAGAGCCTTTGAGTCTTAAGTTGTTGAGAATGTCTCTGAGGATGATCTTTTAGGTATTGGTGCGAACTCAAAAGTCTGACAGGGTTTTGAATAGGTGTTTGAGTTTAGGTTATGGTTTTCGCTTTGATTCAGGAGTTTGTTTCAATAGTCAATGAATGGCCATAAGGTGTTCGTTTATGCATTCTACTGTATGAATTTCATTCACATAATGATGATGTGTTTGTGAGGAGTTTGCTTTAGGCCTTCCCCTCTGCTATATTGACCCCAGTCTGTGTTGAGTGTTATCTTTCAGGTGCTATGGACCCTGGGCGGCAGGTCTTTGAGGAGCCTGGATCGGGCCTTCCTGGGGACTGCCTGGAACCTGTTGTTTGTCTTGTCTATCTCTTTCTGATATATTTAGGAACATGAGGTTACTGGATGTTTAGCATTATATGTCATTTCTGTTTAAGCGGTTCTTGTTCGATAAAGCTTGAGGATGTCGCCTACATTTCACCTGTGTTTTTGATTCAGGTGTGTGTACACGTCTCCTTGGTTAGATTGTTCTGTTTTGTAGTAATTTAGGTTTAGTCTATTTCTATAGGATGTTCTGTTTCTGTGAAGTTCTGTGTTGATGTTTTCAGATTTTCCTGGAGTGCATTGTGTGGGCTACCAAGGAGTGGTTGCCCCTCGCCAGCACGAAGCTATGAACTGTGTGGAGTCACGAATGACTTGAGGGTCATTCTTGGACATTTCTGGAGTGTTCTCCCTGTTTCAGACGGGGTGAGCTTACCATCTTGCTACGGACATTGCTCTCTGGGTGTCAGAGAGGACTGCGACACCGGGGGGGTTTGATGTCTGAAGATTGCTCCAGCATGGAAAAAGGATATGAGACAGCGTTGAGGGCTGTTCTCTTTCGATGGGGCTACATGTCACCGACTCACCGTGAGCGACAGATAAGTATGACATAGGGAAGAGACCATTTTGTCCGAAGCGGTGCCCAATACTCTGTCCTCAAATGCAGAAGAGGGAAGTTTTAGATATACAATATTTAGCTATACAAATGAAGCTTTGATGGATTTTTTTTGATTAATTGATAATTGATGTTTTCTTAATTGTAAATGAAGCCAGTTCATTTTAATGTCATTTTATTTGAGTGATGCATTTTTTTTTTTCCCCCATCTCTATTTTATCCTGACTTCAGGAAATTTGTTTCTACCCTTAGGGGGTGTTATTTTGTTGAGACGAGAATGTGTTTATTTTTTTTTATTTCATAAAATCGCGAGGGAAATTCTAGAGCCAAAACCAATTGCCTTGATCATGACTGGGGACTGGGCGTGTTAAAGTCATTCTAACACTGCCCCTGATGTCACTGTAGGCTACTGCAGACTGGCTCTAATGACACTTGAACAGACACCCTGTTTAAGTTTTCCTGACTGAATAACAACATTTTTCCCCAAAGCAGGAGCTTGCACTTAACCATGTTTCTGAGTATCTCCAACAGACTGCGGATAACCGTTCCTGACCAAAGAGGGGAACAGGGAGACCAGACCAGAGGACTCTCCTTTTGCTCTTCTGTTTTTTCTCTGTTGTCTCTCTCATCTGTGGATCCACAGACGGAGCACTTCATCAGCCTGTACTGGGGGAGCGGGAGCGCCGAGGTGGCCCTCCAGCAGCACGACCCGGGCCGGCCCTACGTGGAGCAGTACCGTGTGGACCGGGTTCAGTTCAAGAGCCTGTACGTGCTGCTGTCGCCCTGGCTGCGCACTTTCACCCTGCTGGACCAGGACAGGGACTCCCTCCGCACCTTCCGAGAGCTCGCTGGCTGACCGCTCTATGTAGACCTGCCCAATGGGGAGACAAGAGACTACCAGGAGCAGATGAGCAGCCTGAGAACAGGCCAGAAAACATGGAAGAGAAGTAGATGTTGCGGGAGGAACCTACCCGTCAAAAATGGAACTGTCAGCACATCCTCGGCCAAGTGGGCCATGGGAACATGTTATGATGGATTTTATTGAACTCTCTCCATGCCAGGGATGTCTTCAACAGAGTGAGGACCGCCATTCCTGAGGCTAAGGAGGGGTTCCTGCATCACATCTCTCCTGGGGATTGGGTCCTGGTCTGCGACCACAGACGAAGGAGCTGGAACTCGCCGAGGTGGCTCGGGCCGTACCAGGTTCTACTCACCACGCAGACAGCGGTCAAAGTAGCTGAGAGGACTTTGTGGATCCATGCAAGCCATTGCCGACGGGTCCAAGCAGCAGAGGACGGTCCACCAGGGGATCGCCAACACCAGGAGATCAAGGATGCAGCTGAACCAGAGGGCTCAGAGGTCAAAGCCATGGACTGCCACACTGTCCTCTCCTCTGATGAGCAATCGGAGAGTGACCTTGACAGTCACCGCAACACTCTCCTCTCCTCTGATGAGCAATCGGAGAGTGACCTTGACAGTCACCCCCACACTCTCCTCTCCTCTGATGAGCAATCGGAGACTGACCTTGCCGGTCACCTCCTTCTCGTGGTTGTGGTATGACAACGTGGACAATCTCAACAGCAATGACTGCACCTCTAATCGCACACACTGGAACCTACATTAAACATTCAGAGACGCAAACATGGAAGCTATGATCCATAGGACATTACATGCGATTATTCACAACAAGAGTGAATGAACTTTGAAATTATCTTGAAAAAATATCACATTTGTTTACAAGAGTTACAATGGTTGAAACATGAGTTGATAAATAAGTTTGGGTTTTTCCTCTAAATTGACCAAGAGGTTTTTTGCCCTTCTTACACTGGTAACCATTTCATCTTTTTGCCTTGTTCAAACTTTAATATCAAGGTTTTTTGGTGAATGGTTGTCCACTTTTAGACTATAAATAGTATATAATCATGTCATCTTTTTTACCTTGTTTCCTGTCATATTTCTGAAACAAGGGGTTTTGGTGCGTGATTTGCACGTGGAAAGAAAATAATCTATTTTTATTTTTTATTTTTTTTGCTCCACCTAGTGGAGAGATTATTTCCTTTCCACATGTATAGCATAGCTGAATGTTTAAACTTTGTGTTTGGATTTTATATTTTATTTTTGTGTACCTGTTCAGGCACAAATGGGGGATTGTTCAGGAATTTACATCCAAACACCTTAAACCTTTGTCCTCTCACTCCTTTTGTAATTCATCACCTCCCCCAAATATTCACATAGCTGTGCTAACATACAAAATGGCTTCCAGAAGGCCATCTGTCTACAATAGAATAACCATCCTTTGTCATCCTTGGTCCCCAATTTCCGCCCTTTTTCTCATGTCACATGTCTGTACTCTTGGCCACGCCTGCCATTTCATATGACGTACAATAGATTAGCCAATCACATCCTGGAAGCACCATACCTGTGTTTTGCTTGAATAAAAGTGAGCCCAAGAGGCTGAAGGCTTCACTTCGCTGACTAAACCACCCTTGTTGCGTTTTCAGGAAGTCCTTGCGCTCGTATGCTTTTCACAATAAACCAGACTTAACCTTTTGAACGAATCTTGGTAAATCCTTTTGACTAGATCAGTTATTTTACTATCACAGGACGCAATACGTTAGGGAAAGTGCATGACGTCTTCTCCCACTAAGCAGAGAACAGTTTCTAAGCCTGAGCATCTGTTCCATTTCCAGTTTGTTGACGACCCATCCCCGAGAAAAAAGCCCAAGATGGCGGTGAAGAAGCTGGAGAGCATGATCCTGGAGTGTCGGAGCGTACGCGTGGGGACTCTGCGCAGGATGGTCACCAAGCCCGTCATCGTAAGTACACTCCATGTCTTGTGGTCCTCTCTCTGTACAGACACTCAAACTTAGCAGACAGAGGGGGGGATTCACAAAGGATGGATTGCGGTCGCTAATAGCACCATTAACTGCGTGTCATTTGCTCCGTCTTAACGACCTATTCACTAAAGATATTGCGCTAATTATATTCTGCCACAAACACGGCCATACGGTGTTGCAGCTGAACGCCGTGGGTCATCTGGCAGTGCCTCACGGAGCAGATGAGGACAGACACGTCCACAAGCCCTTTATCCATCACACTTTTAAGCGAATCAACTCACAAATTAGGCATTCAATCGATGTAATTATTTCTCGATCAACCATATCGCAGTAACTTTAGTGTGAGCGAATGATGTTTTTGCTGGAAAAACAGCTGCCATCACACATTATTTCTCATGATATGCTTTGCTGTCTCTGCAACAAAATAAAGTTGTCTATTTTGTGATCAAACGGGCCTAGGCTACATCATTAGTCATGACCAAACATTCAATGAGAGGGTTATTCTGGGGCAGTGCTCTTACCTAAACAACATTAAATACATCATAATTGCTCCGTGTAAAAATATTGCTCTCTAAAAATATTTTCGCTGGCACAGTGGGTGTAGTGTGTTCTCATTTTCTGTAGGCCTGCTGTACTCACAGTATAGGCCTGCTATAGGCTACTTCCTCTCTAGGCCCTGTTCTTTGGTAATGTACGGCCTATATTGGAATAGAATAGAATAGAACATTTATTTGCCATATGTAACCAGTACAGGTACATTTGAATTCTTGTCATCACTTGTTCTTAGTTTCTTATCAGCACTAATGAATTCCTCATGCCTGGACTACAGCAGGTACACAGATAAACATTTAAAAGTTCCCAACCTGACAATTTACTATCCGTATTTACAGTAGCAGTCTAGACTTAGTCTTTCACATTATTATTATTATTTTTGTTGTTGTTGTTGTTATTGATATTATATAATCGTTATATGTGTGCCATTTTCTATTGATTTAATCCAGTAGGCTGCATTAGTGATTTTAAGTAGCCTAACATACATAATTATTCTGCTAGTTTTACATTGTAGTAGTTTGCTGTTGGTGACCTTTAAGTGGTGTAGGTCTACATATTACACAGTCACTATAGGATATTGTTTATTTATTTGTCTAGTGCCTAATTATTGTTATAGTATTTGAATAGTGTACATAGGATCTTAGTTAGCTTTGTGCCTTTATTGTTATGTCAAATTGTTTGTGTGTGTATTGATCAGTTGATTGTTATCGATCAATCAGTTGTCAGTTGCATGGCATCTGTGTGGCAGGTGAGAGCAAGACTTGCTTGAGCTGGCAACCTGTATCTCCGGATGATTTCAGTCTTGCTTATATCAAAAAGTGATATCCTCCTTCAGAATATTCTCTCAGGAGCACGCCTGGCGTTAGGATGCCTTCTCCTGGCCACAGTCACTGCTGCCATGATCACTGGAAACACTGACCATGACATCCCTTATGAATGCGCTTCATTTTCCACCAACTCTCTGAAGACGCAAATAATTTCAACTCTAAATCCGTGTGGCAGTTGGCGTTAATGTTTGTGAATTGGACTGTTTTGCAATGAGGCTCATTTGCATAGAGAGGGGCACATTTCCCACCCATTGTGTGCATATTACCTCATTTAAATTCCCGCAAATGGCACTGACACGCAGATACGCTAATATGACAGGAGCACAGTTCTTCTGTGAATAGCCAGGTTTATTTGGGGGTTATTTGCACTGGTGTAGCGTCAGAACAAGTCGCGTAATCCCTTTGTGAATTCAACCCAGAGTAAACTAACGGGGGATGCCTGATTAATACTCCGACATACTCCACATAACATACTCCAGGAGCTTGCTCGATCGCCTTGTTGAGAGGGGTCAGGGAAGAATTTTTTACAGCTCACTTATCTGGCCCCCGGGTGATTACTGTATTTTTGCTTCCCTCTGGAATATGTAGAGAGTGGGTCGTATGCCCACCTCCCTTGTTCTCTGTAAAGCGCATTGTGTTGCCTCTGGGTATGAAATGCGCTATACAAATAAAGCTTTGATTGATTGATTGATTAATCATTAATTTCTGTCTTTCAGTTCTCCATCGATCACATCCAGCTAGAGACTGAAGGTAGGGGCCACATTGGATGACATGTACACTATTTTGTCATCCTCTCTCTCTATCTGATCGGTAAATATCCATCCATCTGTGTCATGCGATGGATTACAGTGTTGCATGCTGGGTAACGTAGTTCTTGCCCCCCCCGCCCAGCAGGCCCTCAGATGGACGCGCTGGAGAAGGTGAGCCTGCGCGCGGCGGAGCTGATCAGCTGTGAGTGGTGCAGCGTGCGGAAGCTTCCGGTGCTCTTCTTCCAGACCACGCAGGAGGAGTGTCTGCGCCTGCGCACGCAGCTCAACATGTCCCGGGAGGCCGGGGGCCTGTGGTACGACTGCTCCGGGGACCGTGAGTACACCCTCCCCCCCCCCCGTGTGCATGCGCAACATGCCCCCCCCTTCCCCCCCGTGTGCACGTGCAAGATGCCCCCCCCCCTTCCCGTTTTGCTGGAGCAAATATGAGCAACATCATACTCTGCTGGGAAATGATCTCCATCTCCCAACAAAAATGATCTTGATCTCCCAACAAAAATGATCTTGATTTCCCAACAAAAATGATCTTGATCTCCCAACAAAAATCTTTGTTTTCCCCAGCCGATTTATGTAAAAAAAAAAAATTTAAGTGGCGCAGAACATGGGATCTCCGATATTTCATTCTTTTCGGGGGATGCTCTCCACTCCATCCTGGGTATTAAGGCTGATTTTGTAAAGTGTTCGCTCATCGCTCTGCACCAGCAGAAGAGAACCCAGAAACGTGTCCCTTCGTTACCTCCTCCCTCAGATGGACTAGAGAGGAAGGTACAGTAGGAGGGCAATACCGCCCGTATACACACACTAGTACATGGTAAATGGACTGCACTTATATAACGCTTTTATCCAAAGCCCTTTACAACGGCCTCTCATTCACCCATTCACACACATTCACACACCAATGGCGGTAGCTGCCATGCAAGGTGCTAGCCTGCTCATCGGGAGCAATTTGGGGTTCAGTGTCTTGCCCGACGACACTTCGACATGTGGACAGGAGGAGCTGCTGACCCTATGATGATTGTTGACCCGTTCTACCTCCTGAGCTACAGCAACACCCACTACTAATCCAACTACACTCCAAGTGTGGTGCACACAGCCAGGCCGACAGCCAGGGCACCTTTTAAAGAAAAGGATTTAATGCAAAAGAAAGTGCTATTTACAAGAATACATCCATGGACATTTAACAATAACACACAAAACAGGGAATAATACTAATACTAAACCGGGGACTAACCGAGGGTAAGAGAAGGAAGGGAGAAGGCGAACGATGTCAAAACAAAAACAGCCCTGTGCTTCCCTACACCTCTAACCTAACCTACCTAGAGATTCACACAGCTAGCGAGCTAATCTACCCGGAACCTAACCTACCCAGAGATTCACACAGCTAGCGAGCTAATCTACCTGGAACCTAACCTACCTGCTACAAACAATATGTTTGTAGCAGGTAGTCTTCTAACCTAGTGTGTTTAGACAACCGGTTCCCTACGTGATGTAGCGTGAACCCCAGGGTATCTGACCCAGCTCTCTCCCTTGACGAGGCCACTGGGGACCACAGAACACCTAAAAACCCAAATATCTAGGAAAGACAAAAGTGTAGCAACAGACTAGTCAACTAGCAAAATAGAATTTAACGGAACATAACATCAACCCCTTCGTCTCTAACCTACACAGGTAACAAACAGACAGGGGTTTGGACGACAGGGCCAGGGAGACAATGGGACACAGGTGGACTTGATGGACAGATGATTAGCGGGTCAGATGATGGACAGATCAGAACACGAGGGAGGGAGGGAGAGAGAGAGAGATGGAGAGAGAGGGAGAGGTAACACCCGTGTATAAGCCTTTATCTCTGTTTAAGCTTCTATCAGTGGCGGGGATGAGCAGGCTCTGCATGCACGGACTAAACAGCTGTTTACACAACTGTTGTAGAACTACAGCCCCCTCTCCCCCAAATAATCCCTTCCCTGGCGTCCGTCGTGATGACGGAACGACGCGATGCCTTTCCCCCTCCCCAGAGTCGGACGAGAAGTACATCGTCCTGATCTTCGAGAACGGGCTGCAGCTGCACGAGCAGATGATCCTGGAGGAGATCCTGGTGGAGATCGGCAGGGCCAACAACCTGACGGACTTCCCCACCAAGCTGTCCTTCGACGAGGCCAACCACCGCCTGGTGAACTACAACAAGACCACCAAAGAGAAGGAGGAGAAGGTGCGGCCTTCCGGGCGCGGAGGAAAAAACGGTGTTTTAAAGCCGGTTTATACCGGTTGTAGACGAGCTGTGGCATCGCCCAGAGCTGTGGGTCATGAGCTGTAGCTTGTCTCAACAGTATAAACTAGGTTTAACAAACCCCTCTCTTTTGGACGATCCTCTATTAAAAACCCATTTCTTCTCCCTGGCCTTCAACTGTAGTTGATCGCGACACCCTGTTATTCTGTGTTTTTATATTTCTGTACCGTTGTTGTTATTGTACTTTTGTGCTTTTATTTGTATTTTGCGTTTACCTTTACAGCACTTTGGCTCGACCGCAGTCAAGTTTTTTAAATGTGCTTTATAAATAAAGTTTTTGACTTGACCGAATCCGTGCGGTCGTCCCTCTCCGCAGGCGTCCCCCGGGAAGGCTGTCCAGACCCGCATGGCGACCCGGCAGCAGGCCAACATGTTCTTCGACGACGAGGAGGACGACATGGCGGAGCTGCACCCCACCTTTATCGGACCAATCATAAAGTAAGGGGAGGGGTTATTTAACGGCGTCCCCTAAACGTACCCGGGATGGTGTTTTTCTCAACGGTAATGTTGCGGTTTGGTTGAGGTTTGGTTATTTTTCTCCTAGGTTGATGGTGTACCCTCCTCCTCCAGCCAAGGGGGGCATAACTGTAACTAACGAAGACCTCCACTGCCTTAACGATGGAGAATTCTTGAACGACGTCATTATAGACTTTTATTTAAAGTAAGCGCAACTCACCGTTATCTGTGACGTCATATTTCCCTTGACGTGGGCAGTTTTCTGAATCATATCTCGTTTTCTCATCTCATATCTCGTTTTCTCATCTCGTATCTCGTTTTCTCACCTCGTATCTCGTTTTCTCATCTCGTATCTCGTTTTCTCATCTCGTATCTCGTTTTCTCATCTCATCGCCCGTTTTCCTTTTAGGTATTTAGTATTAGAGAAGTTGAAAAAGGAAGACGCGCAGCGGAGTCACGTCTTCAGCTCGTTCTTCTACAAGAGGCTGAACCAGAGGGAGAGGAGAAACGTTCCAGACACGGCTAATCTCCCGTGAGTGTGCTCTCTCCCCCCGGAGAGCGGACAGATCTCAGCCCCTGATTGGGTCATGACGGCTCATCTCAGCCCCTGATTGGGTTATGACGGCTCGCTAAAGTGCTCTCTCTCTTCCTCCTCTCCGGTTGCCAGGATACAGAAGAGGAAGCACAACAGGGTGAAGACGTGGACCCGACATGTGGACCTTTTCCAGAAAGACTTCATTTTCGTTCCCATCAATGAGTCGTGAGTCTCCTTTGAAATGTCCCCGCATTAATCAAGTTCTTCCTAAATCATTTATTTTTTATCGTTTAATAGTATCAGTTTTTTTTGGATGCAATGAGAGATACAGATTTATACAAAGTACGAGTCTCATAATACGAATATGAATTTAATTAACCATTAATTTAATGAATTTAATTAGTACACAAAAACAAACCTTTCTTTGTTTCAGAGCCCACTGGTACCTGGCAGTGATCTGCTTCCCCGGCCTCCAGGGCCCCCAGTATGAGCCCAACCCCCTGTACCAGGGCCCCGCATCGGCCCCGGGCTCGGTGCCTGACCACTGCAGGCCGCTGTCCCCCGACCAGGACGACCCCCTGGAGCCTCCCGAGCACCACAGCGCCACCGAGGCCTCGCCCGAGAGCCACCCCAGCGGCGAGCAGCCGAAGGCGGCTTCCACCTGCCCCAACGGGGGGCCGGAGCCCCCCAAGCCTCCGGGAGCCGGGGTCAACGGACAGACGGACGCCCAGCCACATTTCACAGGTGAGGGGCGGGATTCCTGGGCTCTGAGTGGGTGACGGGGGGGGGGGAAATGTTCAGTGATCGTGGGGAAAATGTTGAGTGACCGTGGGGGAAATGTTCAGTGCCGTTGGGGGAAAATGTTCTGTGCCGATGGGGGAAAATGTTCAGTGACCGTGGGGAAAATGTTCAGTGACCGTGGGGGAAATGTTCAGTGACCGTGGGGGAAATGTTCAGTGACCGTGGGGGAAATGTTCAGTGATCGTGGGGGAAATGTTCAGTGCCGTTGGGGGAAAATGTTCAGTGATCGTGGGGAAAATGTTCAGTGCCGGTGGGGAAAATGCTCAAATGATTCCTAGTGGCTTTTCGAACGTGTCTTCCAGACGGTTTGCAAAGAATCATCGTGTGTTACGGGTCAGGGAACGGGAACAGCGACTCCTGCAACTTCTCAGACGACCAAAGCTCCTGTCAGGTATGGCTTCCACGACCAAACTATATTTATACCTATTATATTTATATATTTTATTTATATTTATTTATTTTTATAAATAATATTAACGTGAATAGAATAACGTGGAACCTTTTCAAAGGTAGCTGGTGACGTGCGTCTGTCTTCTCCCCTCCCCCCTGTCCAGGATGAGTGCAGCGAGGACGGCGGACTGGCCGACGACCCCCTCAGCTCCGAGAGCTCGGGGTGGACGCCCAGACCCACGCTGTGCAAACAGTGAGAGCATGTCCTTCCTTTCCCTCACGGTCCCCCTCCTAAACCGGACCTTCCTCCGGCTCCGTGTAGTGACAGGCCGTGCGGTCGGTACCGGTCTGATCCCGGGTCTAATCCCGGGTCTGATCCCGGGTCTGATCCCAGGTCTGGGGTCTAATCCCGATTGTGATCCCAGGTCTAATCCCAGGTCTGATCCCAGGTCTGATCCCAGGTCTGATCCCTGGTCTGATCCCAGGTCTAATCCCAGGTCTGATCTGGGTCTAATCCCAGGTCTGATCCCAGGTCTGATCCCAGGTCTGATCCCAGGTCTAATCCGGGGGTGGTGTGTGTTTCTCTCTCTCTCTCTCTCAGGCCGTGCATCCTCATCATGGACTCTCTGCGCGGACCAGCCAGATCCACGGTTGTGAAAACCTTAAGAGAGTAAGTGAACTCACTCACACTGCATTCATGTGTGGAAACGTGGCTTCGTATAATATCACACCACATGGATTTGGTACAGACAGACAGACAGACAAGACTAAGTAGACAGACAAGACAGAGTAGACTAAGTAGACAGACAGAGTAGACTAAGTAGACAGAAAGAAAGAAAGAAAGAAAGAAAGAAAGAAAGAAAGAAAGAAAGAAAGAAAGAAAGAAAGAGAAAGAAAGAAAGAGAGAAAGAAAGAAAGAAAGAAAGAAAGAAAGAAAGAAAGAAAGAAAGAAAGAAAGAAAGAAAGAAAGAGAGGAAAAAAAAGAGAAAAAGAAAGAAAGAAAAAAGAAAAGCCTTTATTTATTTAGACAGGGAAGAACATACTGAGACCAGGTCTCTTTCACAGATGTTTCCACAAACAAATCAATTAAATAGTAATAAACGTGTGCGTGCGTGCGTGTATGTTTGTGCGTGTGTGTGCGTGTGTGTGTGCGTGCCCGCGTGTGTGTGTGTGCAGGTACCTGGAGGTGGAGTGGGAGGTGAGGAAGGGAAGCCAGCGGAGCTTTGGGAAGGAGGTGATGAAGGGCTCCAGCCCCCGCGTGCCTCAGCAGGACAACTTCAGCGACTGTGGCGTTTACATCCTGCAGTACGTGGAGAGCTTCTTCGAGGTGAGAGAGACACGCTCAGCACACACAGTAGGGCTGGGTAACGAGTCGAATCTCAAGAATCGATTCGATTCCGATTCACAAGGTTCAGAATCGATTATCACGATTCGATTCGATTCAATATCGATTCTGTTAGTGTTACTAAAACCTGTTTTCTTTTAGCTGTAACCTTAATTACATGACTGCCAAGTTATGCAACACATCAATACTAGGGCTGGGTATCGATACTGATTTCCAAAAATGAATGAATGAATCATTGAATGAATTAATGAACTATTCATTCCTTAATTTATTAATTCATTCATTAAATAAAAGATCGATTTTGGGATTCATGAATCGATTCTGAATCATTTGATTCAGAATCGATTCAGAATCAATGAATCGATTTTTTAAACCCAGCCCTAACATACAGTACTGTACATACAGTACAGACACTCTCACAGAGTACTACTGGGTGACGAGGTTCTGGCTCATTATCCAAGTGTACTTTTGGTATTGGTTGATACAGTTTTTTGCTTCCCTCTGGAATATGTAGAGGTGGGTCGTATGCCCACCTCCCTTGTTCTCTGTAAAGCGCATTGTGTTGCCTCTGTGTATGAAATGCGCTATACAAATAAAGCTTTGATTGATTAATTGATTTACTGTCGATCACTTACTCTACACAAGTATACTACCTTGTAAGTCGCCGTGGATGAAAGCATCTGTTAAATTACTAAAATGTAAATCATAGTGAAGCGTTATTAAGGACAGATCTTCCATAGAAACTATATTACGCTGTTAACAATGCAATCCCATCTTTTTGTCCCCCGTGCAGAATCCACTACCGAGTTTTCACCTCCCGGTCAACCTGTCGGAGTGGTTCCCCCAGCAACGGATGAAGACCAAACGCGAGGAGATCAAGGAGCTCATCCGGAAAATCCAAACCCAACAAGAACTGGACAAGAAGGAGGCGAGTCAGAGCTCGTCTTCCGGGTCACCCGGGGAACAGGCCGAGGACGAGGCGGCGGCGCCGGCGGGGGAGACCGGGTCAGAACCGGCCCGCCTTCCCCTCAGTTGAACTGGCGCTGCTACGCTCTGATCCAGACTCACGGTCATGCTGGGGCCCCACTCGTCCGGCTCGGTTCAGTCCGGTTCTGGTCCGGTTCTGGTCCCCCCACCCACCCACCCTCACAGGCCCGTCGGGCCCAATCCTGATTGTACGCTGCTCCGGACTACTCCCTCGTTTCACTTCTTAAACGGTCGTTTTTCTTCCATTAAATAAAACAAGAGAGAAAAAAAACTGACATTTTTAGTTTGTATTTGAATAAAAAAAACATGTACATATGCTGGAGATTTTCGCTGCCTTTGTAATTTACTGTTTTTGATGGCCTATTATTATAAGTGACCCCGTTTAAGTTATGTTTTCATAGATGTTCCTTTTCAGGAAGATCTGTGCAGAATATACCCTTACGCTCTTGCATCTTATTTTTTTCTGGAAGCTTCTGATTTGTGTCGATTTATTGCCGTCGTTTGTATCCAACGTTCTGGGGAATGGATCGTTTTCAGAGACTCTGGTGCTCTCGCGAGCGCCGTGGTCCGTGCTTGTTATGTCTCTTCTCAATGTGAGCGGATGGAGCTTCAGCATTAAACAAACAGAGATGCAAGAGCAAACATTTTGCCTTTTTTCTATCATGTACTGAAAAACAACCCCCCCCCCCCCCCCACACACACACACACACACACACACACTCGTTGCAGTAAAAGTTTTGAAAGAGATACTGTTGGTGCCATTTGTGTAATTCCTTATATAATCCTTATATAATCCCAATTCTGGTACCTCTATTACCCAGGACTTGCGTGATGGAGTTATTATTTAGGTTATTGGAGTGATGGTTCAAAAAGTCTGGAGAAGAAGCAGAGATTGCCCATAATCCATGTGTGTGTAAGAGGTCATAGTGGCTTTGCATTGCATTCATTCTCACGAGTTCAGATCAACCTAGTGGCCACAGACCATGTTGAATGTGTGTTTCATAAGCGACAGATGGATCATTGCACCCACGAAATGTTCTTTACAAGGTGCAAGATCTGATTCCTATTCTGTCTTGGTCATAGTTTCCATGAAATGTTCATTCTGGAAGTATTTGAACCATTCGATGTGTTTTTAATGAAAAACTAAGTGTGTGCTCAACTCGGTCTTTAATGGGGACAGCTTTCAGCTGGGTTAATGTTCTAGGACTTTCTGTCTGTAGAGCAAGTCTTACAGTATTCCTTCTCTGTCCACACCTCTAAGGCCTCCTCATCCCTCCCTCATCCACCTCATATTATGTACCCGTTCCTCATAGCTGTCTGCAACGTATTATATCCAAACACCTCAGAAAGATTACACCAGTCCTGGAGTGTTTGGAGAGAGAGGTATTTGTGTAAAAATGTACAGGTGGCCAACAGGTGGTAATAAGCACAGGTCACCACTACAGCAGTTTTTTTCAAAAACAAAATTGGGGGATATATAATTATACTGTATAGAATTTCTGTAGAATTTCAATGCGACCCCAAAATCTTTTATGTGCAATCCGCCAATGTTTATCTAAGCCTTAAAAATACAATGGAATTTGGGGACAGCCTACCTAATGGGAAGGGTGCCTGTTCTGCGTGACCTTACGCCAATGCATTGGCGATTTTATAGGGGGGGCACGGGATTGGACAGCCCAACTCTGCTCAGATTCTTAAAAATAAAAAATAACTTTTTTTTTACTAATTAACACAATTATTAAATACATAATTGTGGTTTGTACCAGTTTGTGTTAGATCAGCATTCATTTTAAAAGTGTATGTATTACTTAAACTAGGCTACCTTTAAAAATATATATATATTCATAATCCACTAATGGCACAACTCGTCCGTCGAAAAAAATGAGATCTGACTGTACTGCTCAGTGCTCAACAAGCTACAACTAGCCAACCTGCTCATAATGGCAAAAAGAGCTATAAAAACAATTTACCACTTCTTCATAAAATAAAATAAAATCTGGCAATGCTAATGAAGAAGCATTGAACCACTCCCCTCCGGCACGAGGCTGCGGTCCATCACGACCCTCATCATTAAGGCTCGTGTCCCCGTGTGTGCACTACTCGCACGTGACCACTGACTGGTAGGCTACATGTGCTCGCGCTGCATAGGCCTCTCACAACGGCTAACATTTGAACTGTCCCGTCTTGTCCTTGCGCCCTGTCACATGTTGTCTCTGAGATTGACCAAAGCAAATAAACTACCAATGTGTAAAAACTGACAAGCGTAACGCTCCGAGGGATCCAGCAAGTCGGGATAATTGGGAGAATGTGACCCTGCTGTTACCCCAGACTAGCCGCTAGATGGCAAGGTAGGTACACCTTTGCAAACAGCCAAAATCTCAACCGGGGCTGGGCGTCTGCTCCTCAGTCCACCTTGAACCCTGAGGTTAGTTGTTCAATTGCAAACGCAACTGGAGAGACGCGTTTCCTTCTCTCATTCATTTCCTGTAAGTAGCAAAACTTTCTTGCTTGTTTTGAAGGGTGTTATAACCTATTTCGAACAATGTAGACCTGTGTCATAGCATTACGCAGTGGCTGTGTGTAGCGTAGAGTCGCATACATTGGACTATAGGTTATACCCTGCTGTGGAGAAGTGGTCTATTTTGCGCGATGACATGTCCCCAACATGGATGAGTCCGGGTGCTTTCTTACATCAGGACATTTCCTAGTGTCACAGTCGTCGGGACAGCCAGCGCACCTGGAAACAGGCTGCGCGTTTCCAAACGGGTCCTTCATGCGTAACTCATCGACCTCATACATGAGCTGCTCATTGTGTGTATGGACTCGACTATATTATGTAACAAAATTAAGGGGTTCGGTTTGCTATTGGCTGTAGTTTGTCAAACGGTAAACCCAGACACTATGCAACAACACAGTCCCGTCGTCTCTCTCTCTCTCCTTCTCTCTCTCTCTCTCTCTCTCTCTCTCTCTACTGGATGCCAGGTGTGTGTAGCCATTCCAGCTGGCATGGATCCCGATTTGGCCAATTAATCAACCACACCTACCCATTGTAGAAAAGCACACCTAATCGTTTGTCTGGGAACAGTAGGCTATGGGCTTTCATTCCTGTCTGAAATCTTAGTTGCTGCATTCCCTGTCAGCTGTGGTAACTTGCTTTTACTTGACTGTGCTAATCCTCTCATTGTAGCACAGGTGAGTATCTAGGTCGATTTCATGGACAATGAAGTGGTTAGAAATGTATAGCTTAATACTCTGTTGACATTTAAGAGCAGCTAATAGGCTTACAGTAACATTATCCTCTGATGTCAGTAAGGAGTGACAATAGTCAAACTATTCTGTTGTGAGAGAGCACAGAAAGGTTTAAAACTGGAGAGACACCCTTTAGCAACTGACCAAAAGGGACTTTCAGCGATGGAAAACGTGGACAGCAATGTAAAAAAGGTGTAGTGTATCGCCTGCTCTCTGGCTGGAAGCTCCTGTGTGGGCCTTGACTAAGTTGTTATTGTGTCATGACTAGATTGTCTTGACAATATTGCATTGGAAGGCTTCCCACCCTGTTTGCCAGAAGCCAAATATCAGTCATATTACACAGTGTACAGTATTGTGCCTCCTGGCAGTCAGGTGTTCTGATGTCACCCTTTTGTGTGTGTGTGTGTGTGTGTGTGTGTGTGTGTGTGTGTGTGTGTGTGTGTGTGTGTGTGTGTGTTGTTAATCATTTGGGTTCTTGGGGACTTGGTGGCGGTGGCTCAGTGGTAGCGGGTCGTCCCATGATCGTAGGGTCGGCGGTTCGAATCCCGCCTCCTCCTGTCCACATGTCGAAGTGTCCTTTGGCACAGACACTGAACCACTAATTGTTCCCAGTGAGCAGGTTAGCACCTTGCATGGCAGCTGCCGCCACTGGTGTGTGAATGTGTGTGTGAATGGGTGAGTGAGAGGCCTTCATTGTAAAGCGCTTTGGATAAAAGTGCAAAACATTTAACATTTGGTCCCCAAGGATAGTGAACCAAGAAAAAACGTGGGGACATCATGGGCCGACACAAGGTTAGGGTTCATTTTATGGCTAAAGTTTAGGGGGTTACTGTTAGGGTTAGGGTGACTTTTTATAGTTGTAGATTTTAGGGTTATGTTACGTTCAAGTGTTTTTTGGGGGGTTATGGACTAAGGGCCAAAGGTTATGTTAAGGGATAGATTTATCTTTTATGGCTATAGATTTAGGGGCCCCACAAGGATATAAAAACAAACCTGTGTGTGTACAGTAGGTGTGCGTGTGTGTGTCTGTGTGTGTGTGTGTGTGAGAGAGAGAGACTGGATATTGTGTTCCAGCCTGAGGTATGAAACTCCTGTTTCTGTCCCCCAGCCAAGGAAACCGTGTGTGTGTGTGTGTGTGTGTTATTAGATTGCTCCCTGCATGCTAGTGCGTGCGTTCGTTCATGCGTCACACAAGTACCTGAGCCCACCACCTGCGCTCACCACAATCCATCTTCCCATCGCCAAGTAGGCCTACATTTTGCCTGTACAAAAAAACCTATGCTCGGTGTCTGAGTAAAAGTATAGTGTTCTCTACTCAGGAGCCTGTTTACGTTCTAAATACCCAGTAAGTTCAGAGTTTGCCGTGCCTGGTTGTAGGGGTGGAAGAGTTCAGAGCTTGAGCTGTTTACAGTAACTGTTTCGGTCTTTTGTTCTAAATGTTAGATTATCATAGGTTAGCATCGGGGTGAGGTGCATTGTGGGTACAATGATCATTAGTTATAGTAGTTGTAGTCACAACATAGATCAGATAGCTGGTATTTAACGGTAGTGTGGTGGTACTGTAGTTCCATCGTGTTGGATAGATCATATGGCTAGGTCATATGTGTTTAACTGTGAAGTTAACCATGCTGTTGTGGAGAGTCTATGTGTGTTAGTTAGTCACACAATGCAGAGCATCGCTCTGTACCTCCGTGATTGACGTTGAGGTGTGCGGTGAGGGGCTCGTGCTTCGTAAAGAGTCTCTCTGATAGCTCTTTTCCACCAAAAGAACTCTGGTTCGTGACCCGGTTCGTTTCAAAATCCCTGGAACCTTGGTTCTGTCCAGAGAACGGGCCCGTGTTTCAACCAGTTTTGAGCCGAACCGTTGTACAGTACGTCAGCCCCCACCCATGATGTCATGGTTCGCACTTAAAAACCTACTATTTTGTGGTACCAGTTCTGAACCAGCTTTCGGGTTCCCGAACTCATTTCTTTTTGGTCGAAATGCTCGGAACCATTCAAAATTAGGTTCGCGAACCGGCACCGAACCGGTTCCCTCTTGGTGGAAAAGGCCTATGAGTGAATCGGCGCCTGCAGCCCAGCTCTATGGAGCTTCCGGGGGCTCCGGAGTCCTGTGTTCATTAGTAGGGACGCACCGATGCATCGGCCGATGGTGGCCTTGTTGACTGCCATCGGCCCATCGGCAAATAAAATGACATTCACCGATGGTAGTGGCCGATGTTATGTCGCAACAATTACGGCTTTTTTTGTTGCAAAACGTAGCCTACCCGGCTGCAGATTCGGAGAAGATCCGTGACGTAACGCCGCTAACGCACGTGTAGTTTGCTTTCAAATTAAAGTGAAATGAAAATCGGCGTTTTGGAACCAAACACTTCATTTCTTTGTTTCCCTGGCACAAAAGGGGGAAAAAATGTTTATTAAAATAAACATCGGCCATCGGCATCGGCCATCGGCAACATCATGATTATAGTGACCAAAATCGTCCCCGCCATCAGTATCATCGCGGTCTTGTTAGAATGAGCTGCAGACTTGTCCCATAAAACGTCCTCAGATGAGAGAGCGCCCTGTCTGCCCAGTATGCTGCTCTACCTTCTGCCAGGAAAATCTCTCCCAGTTAGAACCAGCAGCCCTGGTATTCCCCTCCTGAAGGGCGCATGCCAGCGTGCTCCAGCGTGTCCATACCGTCTGTGACCCCCGGGCTCGTGTTTGTGACCGAGCGGTGAGGGTGGTCTTCACCTCCCCTGGTGTTAGTATAACAGTGGGCAGTAGAAACCGACCACATCCGTCGCAGTCCATAAACCAGCATTCGTCCGCAGCCGTCGCCACTCGCACATGTGATGTAATTTCCGCTTTGCAATGGATTGTGGGTCATAGTAGCCAGAAAAGTGTGCTGGCTTGCATTCTGCAAAATACTTTCTTTTTTTTTTTTGCCATACAAAAATGTGAAATACTATGTATTGGGAAATACTACATCCCTTTTTGGCGTACTATCTAGTATGGAAGTATGCAATTCGGAACAACCTGTGTCCATAGTGTCCTCACACAGGGAGCGGGCTTCCCTCAAAGTTTTCTTTTAACTCATGGATCCGCTTCGTGATTTGGATCCGTTCCAAAATTCAACGGGTTCTAAGTTGGCCCACGCCACACCCCTCAGACGAGTTCCTTGAAAATGTTTGTGGTGGTTTTTGCATAATCCTGCTATCGAACATGCCAACCAACCACCGCACGCTAGGGCTGCTCGATTATGGCAAAAATCATAATCACGATTATTTTGATTGATATTGAGATCACGATTATTTAACACGATTATTAATTTCATTTTTTCGTTTTGAATCAAAAGTTTTAACATTTTCTTAACATATCAAATTGACTTTGATAACAATTAATTTATTAAATGTTGACTGGCTTTTCTTTTTAACAATGTTCTTTGGATTAGATACATTTCTCCCATGGGAGACAAATTGTGAACCTTGACCTTGATAAATAAATAAAAGTGCCAAAACGGATAAATAAAGAAGCTTCAAAGCCCCGCCACCACCACAGAAGACTACCTCGGAAAAATAATTTCACTATGACAGAACGCGTCTAAATAAGTTATTTAATGGTAGCGCCGAGGCTTCAAAACCCAGCGTTTGTTAAAATAGACCCTTTTGCTTAGGTAAGTTTCATGTTTATCTGACCTCTCCTAAATAGGCCGATACCGATTTATTTTGACGGCAAAGTGAATGGACCGGCAAAGGACTGTTTTCTGGCATGAGCGAGCGGAATGCGACAACGGGACTGAGAAGGGCTGCTTTGAGGGGCAGCTACGACTGCGTAGCAAATTTTACACACCGTGTCAACTTGGTCCAAATCTGTCTCCGCGAACCCATAGTGTTTCCACACCACTGACGTGGTTTTAGCTCTCTCGTCCACCAGCGGCTCTCTTTCTGCTGCCATAATCTTCTTGTCGTGTTTTGTTCGAGAGGAGCATGCGTGCGCCTCACAACTCGTCTCGCTCTAAACTAAAGTGTTTGTTTTGGGGCTTTGGGGGGTGGGGGAGGGGTCAAGCACAGTATAGCTCTGCAGTGTAGGGTGCGCTTGATTTGTGAAAGATCGTTTTATGGCGATTATTTTGTTTTAATGATCGTTGACAGCCCAGATCTTAATCTAGATTAAAATCCGATTAATCGAGCAGCCCTACCGCACGCCACCCAAAACAAAACCTTAGTCAGCAAAGCTGTGTACTGTACATTATGTGTACTGAGCGCGCATCACAAACATGTAGCCCCTCCCTCTGCGAGCCCTTGTTGCCTGAGTGATAGAATGTGCCACCGTTAGCCCGTCTGTAAACAGAGGCTCCGCCCCCCACGCCCGGGCGTTTCCCACACGCCTTCTCTACGCTCTCACGCATGGCACCAGGAATCTGATGAATACTGTACCTTTGATCAACATGCTTAGTTTGCTATATCTGCCTTTGATGGAAACTTTCATAAGCACTGACTCGCACATCACACACACACACACACACACACACACACACACACACACACACATTGCCATGTCAAACACTATGCTTTTGGTTTTGTAGATAGCAAGGAATGGGTACATGTTAGAGTTGGACACATTTTTAGTTGATACAGTATTTGATACTAGTTTGGAAATGTGGATCTTACTATAAACATTATATATAGTGTGAGTCCATTCATTTGAACACATTCAATTTGATAATCAGATTTGATTATTTGCAATGGACACAAATGAATGGGAACTTGATTGAATAGGGTAGAATCTTTCATTTACAAACATGCATGGAATCGCACGCACGCATGCACACTCACACACACACACACACACACACACACACACACACACACACACACACACACACACACGCGCGCGCACGCACACACACAGTTTTAAGTCCTTTTGGAGGAAGTTCCAATCAGAAGGGGCAGCATATTTAAAAGCAGTTCCCCTTCACAGTGTTAACACTCAGACCAGTCAGCTGCAGGGCGCCCTGTGAGCGCAGGTCATGATGGCTTCGGCTTCTAAGAAGAAAAATGCACAAGTATCTAGGGACTAGGGATGTTAATAGTTAATCGACTAGCGATTAATTGCGGATAAGAATTTACTCGAGTAAGATTTGGTTACTCAATTAATTGCTTGTTAATAGAATGGAACTTATTTTTTTTGAACGAACGTCATCAACGGGAGTTGTGTGAAATGTAATCATGATTTAAGGTCTGACTGCACATGAGGGCGCCACACCATGTAGTGAAGGCTAATTGGGATGCTGGGAAATTTCAATGACACAGCGGAAGAAGACACAAAAAATGAAACGAGCGAAGCGCAGTCCAGCGTGGGACGTTCTTATCAATTAATCTACTATTGTTTGTTAAGGTTAACAGTTATTCATTAATGAAATTCCTTGAAATGTGCAGCCCTATAGGGACCAGCCCCAGGAGAGTGTAGTAGATAAGCTCAACCAGTGGGTCTGCCTGCGCACATAGAGAGATGGCCAGACAGGTTTTGCATACTAGGTACAGTGGTGGGTGAGATGTTTACAACCAGTAACAAATCACAATGCACAATGGACACAGTGTCTAGAGACCGCAAGCTCTGGGCAGAGGCATTCATGTCCAGTATATCACCATAGAGGCATTCATGTCCAGTATATCACCATAGTCCAGCTGAGGTAAACAGATAGCTGACACAAGGTATCTCCTGACTGCAACGAAAAAGCAAGACTTATTCCTAAAATAGAAACCTAGCTTAATCTTGAGCTTAGAGACCATGTTTGCAATATGAGCCTTAAAAGATAATTAGCTATTAATGATAAAGCCCAAATCCTGACTTTAGACTTGTATGCATTTAAAACCAGATTCAGTTACTGCAATCGAGACTGAACAACATGAAAAGCAGAATGTAGGAGATTACACTTTTCAAGAGATGACGAACAACAATAAATTATAGTATCATCGGCATATGTGTGTGTGTGTGTGTGTGTGTGTGTGTGTGTGTGTGTGTGTGAGTGCATTGGAACATGCTTCTATCATATACCATAGCCTAACCATCCTGATGATCTAGTGATCTTGGGCTTGAAACACTGAAGCATGTTTTAACCCTTTTAGTACAGTGAGTACAGTGTCAACATTCCGAATATTATTAGGATTGTTCCTATATTACTAGAAAGCGCAGTTTCTCAGCTTTCAGGATGTGTTGGAATGTTGGAAATTTTTTGATCTTTTAGATATTTTTTAACGGTTTTTAAAAAGATTTTTCAGATATTTTTATTTTTTTTGCCGGCTATACGGTCGTATTGAAAGGGTTAACATACAAATCAATCTAAACTGGGAGTTGCACCTCCTGCATTCTCAGAGACAGAAATGTTTTTGAAAATTATATTTATATAATTTATATGCATTTATATAAAATGTTGGATTGCTCATCTCCTATGTACTTCTCTGCATCTCCACAGAGCCCCACCAGACCAGAGCCAGGACCGCCCAGGTGACCTCCTCGCTCAGAGGTCATGGCGTCTGGGGGGGGTCTGGAGGACACGCCCGTGGACGATGGAGGCATTCCTCTGGACATTGACAACGTTCACATGCAACTGCAAGGTCAGTGTGGAGCCGTTAAACTGGGCTTCTCAAAGCACCAGCCGGTGGGGTCGTCCACTAAAGTAGCCATCGCATAGAAATGTGCTTGTTAGGTGTTGAGTGGGTTAGGACGCAAGTGCACAACTCAGGAGGCGTAGGGCCGGTGTGAAACCCAGCAGGAGGATTTAATAAAGATGAAGAATAAAACTGTAGCTCAGAATGAAAAGGCAAACGGCGGCAGGCATCCGGACGGGCAGGCTCTGTGGGTCCACAGGACCAGAGTCTAAAGGCAGAGGGAGAACAGGATGAGTGACTAGAAAATCACACCACAAAGAAGGCTAGAATACTTCAGCACAGAACACCTGTGAGAGAATAGGCTAGAATACTTCAGATAAGAACACCTGTGAGAGAATAGGCTAGAATACTTCAGATAAGAACACCTGTGAGAGAATAGGCTAGAATACTTCAGATAAGAACACCTGTGAGAGAATAGGCTAGAATACTTCAGCACAGAACACCTGTGAGAGAATAGGCTAGAATACTTCAGATAAGAACACCTGTGAGAGAATAGGCTAGAATACTTCAGCACAGAACACCTGTGAGAGAATAGACTAGAATATTTCAGCACAGAACACCTGTGAGAGAATAGACTAGAATACTTCAGCACAGAACACCTGTGAGAGAATAGACTAGAATACTTCAGCACAGAACACCTGTGAGAGAATCGGCTAGAATACTTCAGCAAAGAACACCAGTGAGAGAATAGGCTAGGACTTTTACCACACAGGGTTATAGCAAGATGGCGTCGTGGAGTAGAGCGTCGTCGCTCATGGGAGTAGCGTTGACGTTGGCCCTGAGGCTCAGCTCAACACAAAAAAAAAAACAGGCTACCTCCTCATCCTCTCCTCTCCCTCGTTCACACGAGTCCAGGTCTCTCTCAGCCCTGAAGAAGGAAGGGAAGAAGGAGGAGGGGGAGGAGGCCATTGTGGACCGTCGGGTCCTCCGCCAGGCATGCGTGCGACGCTGAGGAGTGTCAGATGAAACCGGCGTCTCGACGGTCGTAAATAATTCCTCTGAGGACAGGAAGAGACTGAAAGGGAGTGAGGCGAGACACGCTGACTGTGAACCGGAGTTTGGCCCAAATGGCCGTGTAATACTATGCCATTTAGCGGACGCTACTACTCAAGGCTACTTATAGCCTGTGCTATACGAGTATGTTTTGGGTCAGTGAAGCATATGTTCTGTAACACATGTAGCTTTGCGGTACTGTGAGGGACATTCGTCATTATGTGCCTAGAAGCACATGTACGTTGCAGTCGGCTGAGGGCACCAGCCCTCTCTGAGGGCACCACCCCTCTCTCTCTCTCTGTCTCTCTCTCTCTCTCTCTCTCTCTCCCTCTCTCTCTCTCTCTCTCCCTCTCTCTCTCTATTCTAATTTTAACAGAGCAGCAGTTCAAATGTCAATCAGTTGCAAAAAATAACGGTCTTTATTTATAGAGGCTTGGACATGATGTGAAAGATTTGATCTTATTTTGTCAGCTGGTCTCTGGTAGCCAGTGGTAAAGGAGGTGACCCTTGTATAACACTGGCTTCATGTCTGACCGAATTAATAAAGGCTAAACTAAGGTTGTCCAGGTGCTGCCTGTCGGTTAGGGGTCCGGACCCTCGGCCCCCACGGACCATTTTGGTAGTCCCCGTGGTAACCCCCTCAAATTGTGGTACATTCCATTTGGCTGTATGACAACACAGGACGTCACACAAACTTGGTCTCCGGAATTAAAAAGGAGCAATGGGAAGACTGAACCATCCACCGCCATTCACAGACATAGTGTCAGTCAGCCAGTCAGCCAGTCAGCCAGTCAGTCAGTCAGTCAGTCAGTTGACCAGTCAGTCAGTCAGTCAGTCAGTCAGTCAGTCAGTCAGTCAGTCAGTCAGTCAGTCAACCAGTCAAGATTTCGATTCACTTTCACCATTCTCATGTTATCGTGAACATGAAATGTTTTGTTAACTGACTGGCCACTTCACACACTGTCATAACGCGTTGGCGTCATACTGGTAGCCGTAGAAACCACACTGGCAGACTGTACAGTACAGCCAGACTTACTGTGTGGGTGTGGCCTCATAGTTCCAAGTCCAAACCGCAGAGTGAGGGAGTTTTGGAACACAGTCAGCGTCAAAAACAACAAAAGCACGCCTCAAACGAGCTCTGAAGCGAGGGTAGCAAGAACATGCTTTCATTAGTTTTTATTACAGTAGTCTCATCACAGATCTCAGCGACTCTGTTGAACTCATCTGGGTGTTTTGGAAACGGCCCAGTCAGACACTTTCTCCCTCTCTGCATGGTTACCGGGCGGGCGGGAGGTGTTTGCTATGACGACGAGGTAGTCCATGCATGGAGAAAATTAGTCCTGAGTCAGGGTCAGCGTGTCTGAGGGTGACGTCTTGTGTATTTTGTGTTTCCCCCCCTGGTTCGCAGCGCTTGGCGGAACCTCTGAGGGGGCATCGGGGAGCTTTTTGGCGCCGCGTCACAAACCGCTTTCATGCTTGAGTTCGTTTTTTTAAACATGTTTTGAGAGATCTGCTACAGTAGTTCTTTTATCTTGGTAATAAAACACCGTGCTGCACAATATCCAGGTCTCTACACGCGTCACCGCCCGTGGGGGGAGAGAGAGAACAGACGGTCTGGACCTCTGATGTGCTGTTAACCCAACTTTCACTTCGTGGGGGCGCGGTGTGTGAAACCGACACCGTTTCGATACTTCACCGGCCCTGAGGGACAACGTCACCCACTTTACCCACAACCCCCCTGGGTCTGCTGGTCTGAATGTGCTGCAGGGCTGACGGGGTGGGGCGGCCTGTCTGTCTGTGGGACTGGTGCATCATGGGAGTATCTGCTTGTACAAACAAAAACGGCTGAGTCAGGGCGAAAGGGATTGTGAGTCAGCGTATCTGACCCACCTTCAACATGAATGGTGTCCTGTTCCTTTTGTACTTTGTGTAAATACAAAACACTGAATGAGAAATAGGTTATTTTTTCTTGAGGTTTGCTTTTGTTTTCATAGTCTGTGTCGGATGAGTCATGCATGCTGTTAGCTTTTCATTTCAGTGTAGGCGTCAGTGTGAGTATTTGCATGTGTTTGTGTGTGTGTGTGTGTGTGTGTGTGTCTTGGCACCCGTCTGGTCTGCTCTGTGAAGGGAGATGGTCTGGTGGTACTGAAGTACAGCTCCTCCTATGACGCCCCAACCTGTGTGTGTGTGTGTAGGTGTGTGTGTGTGTGTGTGTGTGTGTGTATATACAGTACGGATATGTCACAGTCCTGGCGCATGTCCCATCGTGTAGATGAACACTTTTGGCCGGTCCCCAAACTCTCGCCTTTATTAGCTCAGCAGGAACCCGTGTGGCTCTGTAACGTCTCGGTAGCCTGGATGAGCGCAGTGACCACACAGAGGGGCAGTAGGGCAGGTCTGGGGCAGAAGGAGAGAGATAAAGGGGTATATTCTGTTAACATGGAGGGTCAGGAAGCTGAAATCCCCCAGGGCCCTGACTCTGGTGAGTATGACCCAGTGTGTGTGTGTGTGTGTGTGTGTGTGTGTGTGTGTGTGTGTGTGTGTCCCATCTCCCGATATGGGCAACGGTATCTTCCGAACGCGGTCTGGAGCTTTAATACTGTATGTGAGTGATTGACAGGAATTCAAATGCGACCAAAATAATGCACTGTAATCCCTTTGCTGCCTAAGTACGTCCTGTTTACTGTTTTACTCGACTTCCTGTTTACTCACGTCCAGTAGATATTTACATATTTACATATTTAAATATTTACCGTACATGCTCACAGTTGTTTTTCTTCACAGTGGAACAAGAGCAGATTCAGAAAAGAACTTTTACCAACTGGATCAACGCTCAACTCGCCAAGGTAAGTCAAGGAAGCCAAACATCTGTCACCACCAGAGCTGTATTCCATCATGTACACGATGCCAGCCGGGCCGCCGGCGAGCGCATATTCGGCTGGAGGGATTTGACTGCCCAGGCCCCCGCTGAGACGAGGCTCTCTGACCGTCAGCAGGTGAGCGTGGTCGCAGAGACGGTCGAACGCCGTCTCAGAGTCCAGACGGTGAGGAGGAGGGACCCTCTTCCTCCCTGGCCCGGTGCCCATTGCTGCATGCGACCGCACCGGGGGGCCGGGGTATAAATAGTGCCCGGGTTAGGGGTGCGAGGAACGGATGTAACCTGACCCCGCCCCCCCTGCCTCTCCGCCCCCCCCACATCCACGTGGCCGTGCTCCAAATTCTAGACCGACACGAGTGATAACCTCCGATCGGTTCTAGCCTGTTAACGGCGTGACGAGGCCCCTGACAGCAAGGGCCCCTGACAGCGAGGGCCCCTGACAGCGAGGGCCCCTGACAGCGAGGGCCCCTGACAGCGAGGGCCCCTGACAGCAAGGGCCCCTTCACTGATTATGAGGAGCTTGTGCTGCACATATACGCTCTGTTAACCATTTGACACGGGTTGAAACATTAATATTTATTGGGTTTTTGTTCATACAGCAATAGAGAAAAAAAAGAACAGCCATGGTTACAGGTGTCTATTATCATTAAAAGGGGTGTCCAGTGTCCTGTGCCTTGAATTATTCATGTATCACTCAGTCCACACGCATCTTCCAGTGTGTAGTACATCATCCATTTCTTCCATTTACTAAGAGAAACATTTTCTCTCACAAAGCTGTCATTTTTGCCACAGAACACGTCTCTCTTATAATTTATAACCATTGTTCTATGGTATACTACCAATTTCTTATTGGCTTCTTGCTTGTGCTGAATACTATTTTGGTTAATATCTGAACCTGACCAGACGGATGGTTTGGTTCACATAACCGTCTTGGAACTCTCCGTTGGAAACTGTTTGGAAAAGGGCGGGCCTTAGCAAAACACTGTAAAAATACTTTGATTGGATGAACCACATATATACACTGTATACACATATAGAGCGGGACATGTTTGGTCTTGCTCGAGACCTTTCTGCCAGTCCAAACCGCTTGTCTCCGTTTCAATCCCACACAGCGCCCTCTGGTGTCTAGGCGGTGAAGTGCATGGTCAACCCTACATACCTGCGCACCCCGCCCATTTCTGCCATTATAGCTAGATATAGGTCTACGATGAGGTCTATGAGATCTACAATGGCTCATAAAAGGGTTTTAAGGAAAGCTATCCAAGGCCTATTGTAGAACTTTCCAGGGAAGTTAGTGATCTACGAATAAGTTATGTTATGATTGATTATGCTTTCTTAATTATTGGAACTATATCGTATCTCCAGGCTGTTAGGACATGCGTAGTTCGCCGGGGCGTAGGGATTTTTAGGTGACGTTAACTTCAGTTGGTTTTTCATTTTAACCTGATTGTCAGGACCGGTATGCTTGTCGGTGAGTGTTGAGGCTAGCATGGTTAGTGTTTCGGGTCACAAAATGTATATACACGATTTAATTGTTGTAATTCCTGTTATTAATACCAAGTATGTTTTGTGTGTTTGTGTTGTATTGCAGGTTTACAACCTAACTACGATTTCTATTTCTTCTAAGTTACCAACTGTAGCTAACGGTTGTGGGAGACGTGTATGTGTGCGTGTGCATGAGCGCAATAAACGTCACTACAAAGAAACCAGAGTTGTAGCCAATCCGCCGTACCGTTCTTGAAGACCCTTCCAGAGGGGAGTTTATTAGACAGAGTAGCCTAGTCTGGTAAAATCTGGACAGTTGTAAACCGTCGTCGGAGCCGTGCCAGCGAGTACGAGAGCCCGAGCGGACATCGAAAAGACCGTCGCGGGACTAGAGGCTTGAAGCAGGAGGCTGAGAGACCATCCCCAGCGGCCGTCAACAACGCCATCACAACGGAGGAGCCGGAGCCAAGAGCTAACGGGGCCGTTAAAGGGCAGTAAGTCGCCGAAAGGCTGAAGTAATTTCCAGTCGTAGATAAGGCTGTGTGGACAGTATAAACGCAAACGCTAAAAACTGACTGTTGTCGGGGCTAATTGCGTTCTGGACAAACTAACCGGACGGCTGATCAAAAGAATCGAATCCTTTAAATAACTCTTTTTGCCTGGTTCGGATCGTTTAAGCGATTCTTTTTGCCCGATTTGAATCTTTTGAACGACTCTTTTTACTGAAGTAATTCTAGTGATTAGGAAACAAAGTGACTGGTGGTTCTATTCATCTGGGGAAAACAATGATGGAGGACAAGTCAAACCTAGAGACACTTAAGCAGAGGCGTTCAAATGTGCAACAAAACTTCACAACACAAATAAACCGGCTAAGTGTCTGCGCTGGCCGTTTACGTGAAGGTGATTTATCAGATGAGTTAGCAAGATTGAGGAATGATTATAACAAACTCCTTGATGCCAATAATGACTATATTGATGCATTGGGACAAGCAGATCCATCAGGCAACGACACTGAGATGCGGGATGCCCTGGCGAGGAGAGACGCCAGTGAGGAGAAATTCCTTGGAGCCGAGGACACGATCATGGACATGCTGTGGTCCAAGTATGCAGCGCCAGACATAGACACTCTTGTAAAACAGTTCAAGTCGGCTTTTAATCAGGCTGAGGCACTCGGGAACTCAACCAGTGGGTCTGCCTGCGCACATAGAGAGATGGCCAGACAGGTTTTGCATACTAGGTACAGTGGTGGGTGAGATGTTTACAACCAGTAACAAATCACAATGCACAATGGACACATTGTCTAGAGACCGCAAGCTCTGGGCAGAGGCATTCATGTCCAGTATATCACCATAGAGGCATTCATGTCCAGTATATCACCATAGTCCAGCTGAGGTAAACAGATAGCTGACACAAGGTATCTCCTGACTGCAACGAAAAAGCAAGACTTATTCCTAAAATAGAAACCTAGCTTAATCTTGAGCTTAGAGACCATGTTTGCAATATGAGCCTTAAAAGATAATTAGCTATTAATGATAAAGCCCAAATCCTGACTTTAGACTTGTATGCATTTAAAACCAGATTCAGTTACTGCAATCGAGACTGAACAACATGAAAAGCAGAATGTAGGAGATTACACTTTTCAAGAGATGACGAACAACAATAAATTATAGTATCATCGGCATATGTGTGTGTGTGTGTGTGTGTGTGTGTGTGTGTGTGTGTGTGTGTGTGTGTGTGTGTGTGTGAGTGCATTGGAACATGCTTCTATCATATACCATAGCCTAACCATCCTGATGATCTAGTGATCTTGGGCTTGAAACACTGAAGCATGTTTTAACCCTTTTAGTACAGTGAGTACAGTGTCAACATTCCGAATATTATTAGGATTGTTCCTATATTACTAGAAAGCGCAGTTTCTCAGCTTTCAGGATGTGTTGGAATGTTGGAAATTTTTTGATCTTTTAGATATTTTTTAACGGTTTTTAAAAAGATTTTTCAGATATTTTTATTTTTTTTGCCGGCTATACGGTCGTATTGAAAGGGTTAACATACAAATCAATCTAAACTGGGAGTTGCACCTCCTGCATTCTCAGAGACAGAAATGTTTTTGAAAATTATATTTATATAATTTATATGCATTTATATAAAATGTTGGATTGCTCATCTCCTATGTACTTCTCTGCATCTCCACAGAGCCCCACCAGACCAGAGCCAGGACCGCCCAGGTGACCTCCTCGCTCAGAGGTCATGGCGTCTGGGGGGGGTCTGGAGGACACGCCCGTGGACGATGGAGGCATTCCTCTGGACATTGACAACGTTCACATGCAACTGCAAGGTCAGTGTGGAGCCGTTAAACTGGGCTTCTCAAAGCACCAGCCGGTGGGGTCGTCCACTAAAGTAGCCATCGCATAGAAATGTGCTTGTTAGGTGTTGAGTGGGTTAGGACGCAAGTGCACAACTCAGGAGGCGTAGGGCCGGTGTGAAACCCAGCAGGAGGATTTAATAAAGATGAAGAATAAAACTGTAGCTCAGAATGAAAAGGCAAACGGCAGCAGGCATCCGGACGGGCAGGCTCTGTGGGTCCACAGGACCAGAGTCTAAAGGCAGAGGGAGAACAGGATGAGTGACTAGAAAATCACACCACAAAGAAGGCTAGAATACTTCAGCACAGAACACCTGTGAGAGAATAGGCTAGAATACTTCAGATAAGAACACCTGTGAGAGAATAGGCTAGAATACTTCAGATAAGAACACCTGTGAGAGAATAGGCTAGAATACTTCAGATAAGAACACCTGTGAGAGAATAGGCTAGAATACTTCAGATAAGAACACCTGTGAGAGAATAGGCTAGAATACTTCAGCACAGAACACCTGTGAGAGAATAGGCTAGAATACTTCAGATAAGAACACCTGTGAGAGAATAGGCTAGAATACTTCAGCACAGAACACCTGTGAGAGAATAGACTAGAATATTTCAGCACAGAACACCTGTGAGAGAATAGACTAGAATACTTCAGCACAGAACACCTGTGAGAGAATAGACTAGAATACTTCAGCACAGAACACCTGTGAGAGAATCGGCTAGAATACTTCAGCAAAGAACACCAGTGAGAGAATAGGCTAGGACTTTTACCACACAGGGTTATAGCAAGATGGCGTCGTGGAGTAGAGCGTCGTCGCTCATGGGAGTAGCGTTGACGTTGGCCCTGAGGCTCAGCTCAACACAAAAAAAAAAACAGGCTACCTCCTCATCCTCTCCTCTCCCTCGTTCACACGAGTCCAGGTCTCTCTCAGCCCTGAAGAAGGAAGGGAAGAAGGAGGAGGGGGAGGAGGCCATTGTGGACCGTCGGGTCCTCCGCCAGGCATGCGTGCGACGCTGAGGAGTGTCAGATGAAACCGGCGTCTCGACGGTCGTAAATAATTCCTCTGAGGACAGGAAGAGACTGAAAGGGAGTGAGGCGAGACACGCTGACTGTGAACCGGAGTTTGGCCCAAATGGCCGTGTAATACTATGCCATTTAGCGGACGCTACTACTCAAGGCTACTTATAGCCTGTGCTATACGAGTATGTTTTGGGTCAGTGAAGCATATGTTCTGTAACACATGTAGCTTTGCGGTACTGTGAGGGACATTCGTCATTATGTGCCTAGAAGCACATGTACGTTGCAGTCGGCTGAGGGCACCAGCCCTCTCTGAGGGCACCACCCCTCTCTCTCTCTCTGTCTCTCTCTCTCTCTCTCTCTCTCTCCCTCTCTCTCTCTCTCTCTCCCTCTCTCTCTCTATTCTAATTTTAACAGAGCAGCAGTTCAAATGTCAATCAGTTGCAAAAAATAACGGTCTTTATTTATAGAGGCTTGGACATGATGTGAAAGATTTGATCTTATTTTGTCAGCTGGTCTCTGGTAGCCAGTGGTAAAGGAGGTGACCCTTGTATAACACTGGCTTCATGTCTGACCGAATTAATAAAGGCTAAACTAAGGTTGTCCAGGTGCTGCCTGTCGGTTAGGGGTCCGGACCCTCGGCCCCCACGGACCATTTTGGTAGTCCCCGTGGTAACCCCCTCAAATTGTGGTACATTCCATTTGGCTGTATGACAACACAGGACGTCACACAAACTTGGTCTCCGGAATTAAAAAGGAGCAATGGGAAGACTGAACCATCCACCGCCATTCACAGACATAGTGTCAGTCAGCCAGTCAGCCAGTCAGCCAGTCAGTCAGTCAGTCAGTCAGTCAGTTGACCAGTCAGTCAGTCAGTCAGTCAGTCAGTCAGTCAGTCAGTCAACCAGTCAGTCAGTCAGTCAGTCAGTCAGTCAGTCAACCAGTCAAGATTTCGATTCACTTTCACCATTCTCATGTTATCGTGAACATGAAATGTTTTGTTAACTGACTGGCCACTTCACACACTGTCATAACGCGTTGGCGTCATACTGGTAGCCGTAGAAACCACACTGGCAGACTGTACAGTACAGCCAGACTTACTGTGTGGGTGTGGCCTCATAGTTCCAAGTCCAAACCGCAGAGTGAGGGAGTTTTGGAACACAGTCAGCGTCAAAAACAACAAAAGCACGCCTCAAACGAGCTCTGAAGCGAGGGTAGCAAGAACATGCTTTCATTAGTTTTTATTACAGTAGTCTCATCACAGATCTCAGCGACTCTGTTGAACTCATCTGGGTGTTTTGGAAACGGCCCAGTCAGACACTTTCTCCCTCTCTGCATGGTTACCGGGCGGGCGGGAGGTGTTTGCTATGACGACGAGGTAGTCCATGCATGGAGAAAATTAGTCCTGAGTCAGGGTCAGCGTGTCTGAGGGTGACGTCTTGTGTATTTTGTGTTTCCCCCCCTGGTTCGCAGCGCTTGGCGGAACCTCTGAGGGGGCATCGGGGAGCTTTTTGGCGCCGCGTCACAAACCGCTTTCATGCTTGAGTTCGTTTTTTGAAACATGTTTTGAGAGATCTGCTACAGTAGTTCTTTTATCTTGGTAATAAAACACCGTGCTGCACAATATCCAGGTCTCTACACGCGTCACCGCCCGTGGGGGGAGAGAGAGAACAGACGGTCTGGACCTCTGATGTGCTGTTAACCCAACTTTCACTTCGTGGGGGCGCGGTGTGTGAAACCGACACCGTTTCGATACTTCACCGGCCCTGAGGGACAACGTCACCCACTTTACCCACAACCCCCCTGGGTCTGCTGGTCTGAATGTGCTGCAGGGCTGACGGGGTGGGGCGGCCTGTCTGTCTGTGGGACTGGTGCATCATGGGAGTATCTGCTTGTACAAACAAAAACGGCTGAGTCAGGGCGAAAGGGATTGTGAGTCAGCGTATCTGACCCACCTTCAACATGAATGGTGTCCTGTTCCTTTTGTACTTTGTGTAAATACAAAACACTGAATGAGAAATAGGTTATTTTTTCTTGAGGTTTGCTTTTGTTTTCATAGTCTGTGTCGGATGAGTCATGCATGCTGTTAGCTTTTCATTTCAGTGTAGGCGTCAGTGTGAGTATTTGCATGTGTTTGTGTGTGTGTGTGTGTGTGTGTGTGTCTTGGCACCCGTCTGGTCTGCTCTGTGAAGGGAGATGGTCTGGTGGTACTGAAGTACAGCTCCTCCTATGACGCCCCAACCTGTGTGTGTGTGTGTGTAGGTGTGTGTGTGTGTGTGTGTGTGTGTGTATATACAGTACGGATATGTCACAGTCCTGGCGCATGTCCCATCGTGTAGATGAACACTTTTGGCCGGTCCCCAAACTCTCGCCTTTATTAGCTCAGCAGGAACCCGTGTGGCTCTGTAACGTCTCGGTAGCCTGGATGAGCGCAGTGACCACACAGAGGGGCAGTAGGGCAGGTCTGGGGCAGAAGGAGAGAGATAAAGGGGTATATTCTGTTAACATGGAGGGTCAGGAAGCTGAAATCCCCCAGGGCCCTGACTCTGGTGAGTATGACCCAGTGTGTGTGTGTGTGTGTGTGTGTGTGTGTGTGTGTGTGTGTGTGTGTGTGTGTGTGTGTGTGTGTGTGTCCCATCTCCCGATATGGGCAACGGTATCTTCCGAACGCGGTCTGGAGCTTTAATACTGTATGTGAGTGATTGACAGGAATTCAAATGCGACCAAAATAATGCACTGTAATCCCTTTGCTGCCTAAGTACGTCCTGTTTACTGTTTTACTCGACTTCCTGTTTACTCACGTCCAGTAGATATTTACATATTTACATATTTAAATATTTACCGTACATGCTCACAGTTGTTTTTCTTCACAGTGGAACAAGAGCAGATTCAGAAAAGAACTTTTACCAACTGGATCAACGCTCAACTCGCCAAGGTAAGTCAAGGAAGCCAAACATCTGTCACCACCAGAGCTGTATTCCATCATGTACACGATGCCAGCCGGGCCGCCGGCGAGCGCATATTCGGCTGGAGGGATTTGACTGCCCAGGCCCCCGCTGAGACGAGGCTCTCTGACCGTCAGCAGGTGAGCGTGGTCGCAGAGACGGTCGAACGCCGTCTCAGAGTCCAGACGGTGAGGAGGAGGGACCCTCTTCCTCCCTGGCCCGGTGCCCATTGCTGCATGCGACCGCACCGGGGGGCCGGGGTATAAATAGTGCCCGGGTTAGGGGTGCGAGGAACGGATGTAACCTGACCCCGCCCCCCCTGCCTCTCCGCCCCCCCCACATCCACGTGGCCGTGCTCCAAATTCTAGACCGACACGAGTGATAACCTCCGATCGGTTCTAGCCTGTTAACGGCGTGACGAGGCCCCTGACAGCAAGGGCCCCTGACAGCGAGGGCCCCTGACAGCGAGGGCCCCTGACAGCGAGGGCCCCTGACAGCGAGGCCCCTGACAGCAAGGGCCCCTTCACTGATTATGAGGAGCTTGTGCTGCACATATACGCTCTGTTAACCATTTGACACGGGTTGAAACATTAATATTTATTGGGTTTTTGTTCATACAGCAATAGAGAAAAAAAAGAACAGCCATGGTTACAGGTGTCTATTATCATTAAAAGGGGTGTCCAGTGTCCAGTGCCTTGAATTATTCATGTATCACTCAGTCCACACGCATCTTCCAGTGTGTAGTACATCATCCATTTCTTCCATTTACTAAGAGAAACATTTTCTCTCACAAAGCTGTCATTTTTGCCACAGAACACGTCTCTCTTATAATTTATAACCATTGTTCTATGGTATACTACCAATTTCTTATTGGCTTCTTGCTTGTGCTGAATACTATTTTGGTTAATATCTGAACCTGACCAGACGGATGGTTTGGTTCACATAACCGTCTTGGAACTCTCCGTTGGAAACTGTTTGGAAAAGGGCGGGCCTTAGCAAAACACTGTAAAAATACTTTGATTGGATGAACCACATATATACACTGTATACACATATAGAGCGGGACATGTTTGGTCTTGCTCGAGACCTTTCTGCCAGTCCAAACCGCTTGTCTCCGTTTCAATCCCACACAGCGCCCTCTGGTGTCTAGGCGGTGAAGTGCATGGTCAACCCTACATACCTGCGCACCCCGCCCATTTCTGCCATTATAGCTAGATATAGGTCTACGATGAGGTCTATGAGATCTACAATGGCTCATAAAAGGGTTTTAAGGAAAGCTATCCAAGGCCTATTGTAGAACTTTCCAGGGAAGTTAGTGATCTACGAATAAGTTATGTTATGATTGATTATGCTTTCTTAATTATTGGAACTATATCGTATCTCCAGGCTGTTAGGACATGCGTAGTTCGCCGGGGCGTAGGGATTTTTAGGTGACGTTAACTTCAGTTGGTTTTTCATTTTAACCTGATTGTCAGGACCGGTATGCTTGTCGGTGAGTGTTGAGGCTAGCATGGTTAGTGTTTCGGGTCACAAAATGTATATACACGATTTAATTGTTGTAATTCCTGTTATTAATACCAAGTATGTTTTGTGTGTTTGTGTTGTATTGCAGGTTTACAACCTAACTACGATTTCTATTTCTTCTAAGTTACCAACTGTAGCTAACGGTTGTGGGAGACGTGTATGTGTGCGTGTGCATGAGCGCAATAAACGTCACTACAAAGAAACCAGAGTTGTAGCCAATCCGCCGTACCGTTCTTGAAGACCCTTCCAGAGGGGAGTTTATTAGACAGAGTAGCCTAGTCTGGTAAAATCTGGACAGTTGTAAACCGTCGTCGGAGCCGTGCCAGCGAGTACGAGAGCCCGAGCGGACATCGAAAAGACTGTCGCGGGACTAGAGGCTTGAAGCAGGAGGCTGAGAGACCATCCCCAGCGGCCGTCAACAACGCCATCACAACGGAGGAGCCGGAGCCAAGAGCTAACGGGGCCGTTAAAGGGCAGTAAGTCGCCGAAAGGCTGAAGTAATTTCCAGTCGTAGATAAGGCTGTGTGGACAGTATAAACGCAAACGCTAAAAACTGACTGTTGTCGGGGCTAATTGCGTTCTGGACAAACTAACCGGACGGCTGATCAAAAGAATCGAATCCTTTAAATAACTCTTTTTGCCTGGTTCGGATCGTTTAAACGATTCTTTTTGCCCGATTTGAATCTTTTGAACGACTCTTTTTACTGAAGTAATTCTAGTGATTAGGAAACAAAGTGACTGGTGGTTCTATTCATCTGGGGAAAACAATGATGGAGGACAAGTCAAACCTAGAGACACTTAAGCAGAGGCGTTCAAATGTGCAACAAAACTTCACAACACAAATAAACCGGCTAAGTGTCTGCGCTGGCCGTTTACGTGAAGGTGATTTATCAGATGAGTTAGCAAGATTGAGGAATGATTATAACAAACTCCTTGATGCCAATAATGACTATATTGATGCATTGGGACAAGCAGATCCATCAGGCAACGACACTGAGATGCGGGATGCCCTGGCGAGGAGAGACGCCAGTGAGGAGAAATTCCTTGGAGCCGAGGACACGATCATGGACATGCTGTGGTCCAAGTATGCAGCGCCAGACATAGACACTCTTGTAAAACAGTTCAAGTCGGCTTTTAATCAGGCTGAGGCACTCGGGAAAGACAGAGTAGTATCATGGATGCAGCAAGGGGTCGAAACCAACAAATTGGATAGAAAACTCCATGATCTGAGAAACACTGTAAGTTTGTGGAAAGATTATTGGCCTCACGGAAAGGAACAATGGATGCTCTATTTGTCATTGAAAGAGGACAAGGAGCAACTGATGGATGAGTGGGGATGCAGACGTCGTATTAAAAGGGACAGTACAGAGCATGATGGTAACGGTGATGGGGGTGAGGAAGAAGAGGATAAAGATGTGGGAGGAGATAATGCAGGCAGCGGGCCTGTCACAGCAGCCAATGACAGCCATAGAGCTGCAGATAATATTACTTTTACTCAATCTGGAACTCCTGCTATTACCACTCCACCCGTTAACACCCAGTCTGCTGATGTCACACCGCCTGTTTACGGGCAGGGAACTATACACGTCACAAGCCCTCAGTTCATTTCTACTGAAAGAGCAAGCAACATCAATAGCACTCCCCAACAGACATTACATCCCACCCCGCAGTCACGACAGTCTGACGATGGACTTAATATTGGGTTTTCTCTACCTCCGACTCACGCCAGCACGTCACAAGCACTGAGCGCTCCAGCTGCTCCGCCTGCCAACCTCAGCATGGGACAAGGGAGTAGCGCACCTTACAGCGGCTCCGGTGCATACGCCGGGGTTAATAGCAGCTCTCAGTGGGCCCGGCCTACAATAAGGCTAACTCCCATAAGCCTGCCCAAGTTCTCCGGGGAAAGGAGGGACTACTGGCGTTGGAAGACTGAGTGGGAGAGTATCCAGGCGCAAGCGGAGCCAACGGGGTCACGTGAGTGTAAGAAACTACATTTACTAGACAGTATAGACGAGACTGTGAAGAGTGAACTCAGGCTGTTGCGTTGCAGAGATGCATACGATATCTTCAGGGAACTAGAAAACCGTTATGGAGATAAAGCTCAAACTGCAGAAGAGATTGTGTTGGAGCTACAATCGCGACCTGCTGTAAAGAACCATCAGCCACGAGAGGCATTAGAGTTGATCCTAACAGTGAAGAGAGCAGCATTAGATCTAATGGACCTGGGGTGCATAGACGCTTTGCAGAACCAGCTTGTGATTCGGTCTTTAGAGAGCAAGCTCCCTGATGTCATGAAACGAGAGTGGCTCATGTATGTAAGAAACTCCATCAATGATGTCCAACCAGGAAACCGCTTTGATAGGCTCTTACTGTTCCTGGAAGACCAAAAGTCATTACTCGTGAGGTTGGAGCAGTTGCTGCCCAGCAAACCATGGCCTGCTAATGCTCCCGAGAAACCTAGCTACAGAGAAAAGCTGGGAGACAGGTGGAAAGAGAAGAAGTCGTTCACTAAGACTACAGCTAGTGAAGTGAAAAGAGACTCTCAGCAGGTGCCATGTGCTTTGTGTGGAGATGAAAAACACGGTGGGAAACTGTTTCGCTGCAAAACCTTCAGGAAGGCCGAACTGGCGGAGAGGAAAGCTCAGGTGAGAAGAGTGAGAGCGTGTACAAAGTGCCTGGATGTTCACGGGGTCGACGGCGCCTGCACTCCAAAGTTCCTCTGTCGCAAGGAGGAGTGTAAGAAAGGCAATGCTTCAGTGGACCATCACTATTTCCTCTGCCCGAAGGCACAGACGAAGGAGGCTGCTAAGGGGGAAAATAAAATGGAGAAGAGGGGAACTCGTGGTCCAACAGAGGAGCAAGAGGCTGTGTTCGCTGAGCTAGGACTGACCCCTCACCAGCTTGAAGTTGTCCGCAAAGCCTGTACAAACAAAACAACATCAACTGTGTGTTCCAGCGAGAGCCTGATAGGACAGAGTGGCTTAAAGGAGCATCCAGTCCTCATGATGCTTGTGCCGGTCACGTCAAAGAGAGGAGACAGCCTCGGTGCTTTGGTGGATCTCGCTTCCGACACCAACTACATTACGCACCAAGCTGCAGAAAGACTTGGGCTGGCTGGTGAACCGATCTCGCTCGTGGTGTATGGTGTGGGCACGATGAGAGAGAAGGTGGATACGAAAAGATATCTTGTGAAGATAAAAGTGTGGACCTCAAAAGGGACCTTGAAGCTCCACGAAATGATCTGCTACGGGCTGGAAGACATCGCCAGGGTGGATCGTGTGATGACGTCCGAGCGGCTGGAGCAGTTTTTCCCAGGAGTCAAATCAGGAGAACTGGCTCGCCCAGAGAAGATCGATCTACTGATCAGTACCAGAGAAGGTCGGTTAGCTCCGCAGAGACTTCAAAGGGCGGGGGACTTGGTACTGTGGGATGGTCCTCTTGGCAAGATCGTGAGTGGTACGCATCCAGATCTCTTCGAGGCAGTGGGAGTGACGACACGGCACTCAAAAACACACTTCGCACGCACCATGAGAGCGGTAGCTGTCAAGGTCGAAGAGCACCTCATAGGAGAGACGGGGAGCAATGTGGAAGTCCGAACGACAGCAACATGCAATGCAGAGGTCCTTGAATGGCTAAAATGGGACAGCATAGGAGCCGCCTGCAACCCTGCCTGTGGAGGGTGTCGCTGTGGTAGGTGTCCTCCGGGAGGAAAGGAGATGTCCCTGGCTGATGAGAAGGAGCTGGAGATAATAAGGGCAGGCCTGACCTTCAGAGAGAGCGACAAGCACAGCAATCAGCCACACTGGGATGCAAAGTACCCCTGGAAGGAGGACCCAGCCTCTCTCCCAAATAATCGGAAGGCTGTGGAAGCAACGTTCTTGAGGGCGGAGAAACGGCTTGTGAAAGACCCCGTGTGGAAAGAGGCCTACATGAGACAAGTTCATGAGATGGTGGAGAGGGGAGCCGCTATCAAGCTCACCAAGGATGTGATGGACGGCTGGAATGGTGCTGTGTGGTGGGTGAGCCACCTAACCGCACCGAATCCCCACTCAGTATCTACGCCTGTGCGCCTCGTCTGGAATAGCAGTCAAGAGTTCAGAGGAGTGAGTATGAACAGCATATTGCTCAAAGGCCCAGACGTCCTTAATCCCATCAGGGCAGTGCTTCTCAGGTTCCGAGAGGGGGAACACGCGGCCATCGGAGACATCACCAAGATGTATAATTCGGTGTGGCTGGAGGAACAGGAGGTTCATGTGCATCGATTCCTATGGAGAGACTCACCAGAAGACGAGATTGAGGACTACGCTGTCGTGAGAGTGAACATGGGAGACAAACCGGCGGGATGCATCGCGCAGGTAGCCATGCGAGAGACCGCTGGGTTGCCCCAGTTCTCTGACATGAAAGAGGAAAGAAGGGTCATCGAAGAAGACTCCTATGTCGATGATCTCCTCACATCCCATAATGACCCGCAGTGCCTGGACGAGATCCTAGAGGGAGTGGAGAAGATACTGGAAACAGGAGGCTTCTACCTCAAGCCTTGGGTCAGGTCCGGTCAAAGTGGGAGGCGAGACGGGACAGGGCCCAAGCCAGAGACCCTGGTATTACCCAACCAGCTAAGGGAGGACGACAACAAAGCCCTGGGGGTTGGTTACCTCGTGCAAGAGGACAAACTCTTTGTGATGGTCTCTATCAACTTCTCCAGAAGGAACAAGAAAATGAGAACGGAGATTGACCTCACTGAGGAAGAGGTGGAAACAAAGACACCAAACCCACTGTCTCGTCGTGTCTTACTGAGCCAGGTTGCAGGTCTGTACGACCCAATCGGATTAGCAACACCAGTGAAACAGAAAGGAGTGATTCTTGTGAGAAGAGCCTTCCAGGAAGCTGGCCAGCTTACGAAGGACACCTGGGATCAGCCCCTTTCTGACGAGCTCCGCAGGAAGGCGATTGAGCTGTTCAGGGAGTATGCTCGCCTCAGTTGCATCCGGTTCCATAGAAGCCTCACACCCCCTGGCTGGATGAGCAGACCCTGGGGAATCACGTTTTCTGACGGGAGCTGCGAGTCCTATGGCGCTGTGCTATACTTGCGATGGGAGACGTCAGATGGTGTGGTCACCCGGCTGGTGGAATCGAAGGCCAAGTTGACCCCCCTTGACCAAAAGGGCGACGCGGTCAAGTCTGAGGTCTGTGGGGCAGTCTTTGCTGCACGCCTAAAGGGATACATCTTGAAGCACGGGCGACTGGACGTGGAGAAGTGGTATCACTTCATCGACTCACAGACAGTGCTGGGAGCCATCCAAAGAGAGAGTTATGGGTTCCAGACGTTTTTTGCAAACAGAGTCGGAGAGATTCAGAGGGCTGGACCTACAACAGACTGGTGGTGGATCCTAGGTGAGGTCAACATTTCTGATCTTGTCACAAGGGGGTGCTCTCCTGAACTGTTGGAGGAAGACTCTGCATGGCAAAATGGTCCCGGGTTCTTGTCTAGTCCAGTCGAAGATTGGCCCATGAAGTCCGCCTCGGAAGTGGCAGCCGATGCTAGGGAGACGGTGAGCAAACTCCAGAGAAAGGCCTTTTCTGCAGTGCTCACTAGGGCTAAAGCCAAAAGTCTGCTGAGCCCCGTCACTTCTGGTGGTGAGAGTGCAGTAGTCACAGATGGTGAAAGTGGGTCTCCAGAGTCCTCAGAGAATGAGGCAAAGTCAACTCCGACTGAGACCAAGGAAAAGGAGAAGCTGTGGGGAGCTGCGCTCATAGACCAAGTAGATCCAACGAAGTACAGTTCTCTAGCTAAGCTCTGTGGAGTAGTCGGCTATGTCCGCAGGGCTGTGAAGAAGTGGTTGGCCAGTATAGGAAGAGCCCCTGTGTCAGCAAAGTGGGAGGTAGTGTTGACAGTGAGAGAACTCGAAACTGCGTTCAATGACCTGTGCCTGGCTGCCCAAGAGGGAGTGAAATTTCCTGTGACAACACTGAACAGACTCGTTGTCAGTAGGGATGAAGAGTCAGGGCTTCTGTGCTGTCATGGTAGAGTCCAGGCCGATAACCAGGGAAAGACAGGTGTGCCCCTGGTTCCCTACAAAGTGTGGATCAGCACCCTTCTCACGCGAGAGGCTCATGAGGCTAACCACGAAGGAGTTGCTGGTACACTCCTCCGAATGAGGTCCAAAGCATGGGTGGCGCAGGGACCCAGGATCGCCAGGAGTGTTATTGACTCCTGCATACACTGCAGAAAGACCAGGGCGAGGATGTGCAAACAAGTGATGGGTGAGCTTCCCCTCGAACGAAGTGAACCAGCTGCACCCTTTGAGTTCACGGCAATGGATCTCTTCGGCCCCTACATCGTTAGAGACACGGCAAAACGACGAACCAAGATGAAAGTCTGGGGTGTGGTTTTTAGCTGTATGGCTTCAAGAGCAGTTCATGGAGACATCGTGGAAGACCTGTCGACGGATGGATTCCTGAAGACGTACCAACGCTTCACAGCTCTCAGGGGTCACCCAAGGAAGCTCTGGTCGGATCAAGGGACCAACTTCATTGGCGCCAGGCCTGTGCTACAAGAGCTTTACGAGTTCTTGAGTAACGTGGACAAGGATCAAGTCCAGAAGAAGGCAGCGACTGCAGGGACTGACTGGTCATGGGTGTTTCATCCGGCTGACTCTCCCCACCGAAATGGGGCAGCTGAAGCGGCAGTCCGTGTGCTCAAGAAAGCGTTAGGTAGCGTTGGTGAAGAGGGTAACTTGACGGCGTTGGAGTTCCAGACCCTCCTCTACCTGGCTGCTAACCTGGCGAATGAGAGACCAATTGGTGCCAGGGCCCAGGTCCAAGATGATACAGTAGAAGTCGTCACTCCCAACTCCCTTCTGCTTGGTCGTGCGGGACCAAGCGGGGACACCCGAGGGTTTGAGTATCCAACTTACCCCGTTGTACGGCTGAGAGCCATCCAGATCGAGGTCGACAAGTTCTGGGAGCGGTGGAGCCAGCTGGCGGGCCCGGGTCTCTTCATCCGACAGAAGTGGCACACGCCTGCTAGGAACGTCGCGGCAGGGGACCTGGTGTGGTTAGCCGACCAGAATGCACTGAGGGGCCGGTTCAGACTGGGTCGAGTCGTGGAGGCGTGTTCGAATGAGAAGGGCGTGGTACGAGACGTGAAGGTGAGGACGTGCCAAAGCCTTCCGGTTTTTGATGGACAGTCCAAGAGGAGACAAGGGGTGGAGAAATGCCCCTCCACCATTCTCCACAGAGATGTGAGGAGACTGGTGGTTCTACTACCAGTGGAGGAGCAACAATAGACTTCCCCACCATGGTGTGTTTCGGTTGGTGGACGGTAAAGGCTCCCCACCATGGTGTGTTTCGGTTGGTAAAGGACGGTAAAGGATCCCCACCATGGTGTGTTTCGGTTGGTGGACAGTAAAGGATCCCCACCATGGTGTGTTTCGGTACTGGACCAAGACCTCCCCACCACTATCCTCCCCGGAGGCTGGTGGTGTGTTTCGGTGGAGGACGTGACAGTGTTGTAGTCAAGGACAAGTTAAGGACAATGTGTGTTGTTTATGGACCTTAAGGCTACCTTGAACCGTTGTTTATATTGTGATGAAGCACATCTGAGAATGTGATGTTATATGCCTGAGTATGGGGTGAATTTGTGTTTAATAGTTTGTTTGGACTGCTTATAGTGGTCTCCTTGGATTTATAGAAAATCAGTAGACCAAGTGGGAGGTGTAGAACTTTCCAGGGAAGTTAGTGATCTACGAATAAGTTATGTTATGATTGATTATGCTTTCTTAATTATTGGAACTATATCGTATCTCCAGGCTGTTAGGACATGCGTAGTTCGCCGGGGCGTAGGGATTTTTAGGTGACGTTAACTTCAGTTGGTTTTTCATTTTAACCTGATTGTCAGGACCGGTATGCTTGTCGGTGAGTGTTGAGGCTAGCATGGTTAGTGTTTCGGGTCACAAAATGTATATACACGATTTAATTGTTGTAATTCCTGTTATTAATACCAAGTATGTTTTGTGTGTTTGTGTTGTATTGCAGGTTTACAACCTAACTACGATTTCTATTTCTTCTAAGTTACCAACTGTAGCTAACGGTTGTGGGAGACGTGTATGTGTGCGTGTGCATGAGCGCAATAAACGTCACTACAAAGAAACCAGAGTTGTAGCCAATCCGCCGTACCGTTCTTGAAGACCCTTCCAGAGGGGAGTTTATTAGACAGAGTAGCCTAGTCTGGTAAAATCTGGACACCTATGTAGTTTGTGACGGAGGTTTTGTTGTCTGTGGTTGTTTCAGAGGAGTCCTCCCTCGCTGGTGTCGGACCTGTTCTCTGACCTGAGGGACGGACCTCGACTGCTGGACCTGCTGGAGGTGATGAGCGGTCAGTCTATGGTGAGTCAGAGAGACGCCCCCACTGGCTGCCAGCGGTACTGACACACTCGCTAAAGTTGAAAAAAGTCTACGTCCTCATCGTGACTGTTACCTTGACGCTCAGTGACACAAGGATGACGTCTTCAAATGCATTTGCATACATTGTTTGTTTCCTGCCAGATGTTCAGACCATCAAAGTGTGCCACCAACAGTCTCGTGATTCTCCATTAACAGACTAGGAGGCAGAGAACTTCTAATATTTGGAGGTCATCGGCTGAACTGTTGATTTCTTTCACAGAAAAGAGAGAGAGGCCACGGAGTCTTCCAGCAGAGGGGTGACATCGAGACCGCCCTGAACTTCCTCAAGAGGAAATCGGTAAGAGCTCAGACTCAAAGCCTCAAACGTACCAAAATGATTAACCGAGGAACTGAAATGTGAAGATTTTACCGAGGCTGGTGGACCAATGACGTGCGTCTTTCCCCGCAGGTCAAACTGGTCAACATAAACATCCCTGACATCATTGACGGCCGCCCCTCCATAATCCTTGGGCTCATATGGATCATCATCCTTCACTGTCATGTGGGTACCTGCTTGTAGCTAACTGAGGGGCACCTACAGTACGAACAGCCATCCAGAGGTTCTGGAATGTTCTCTGCTTGGAGAGCGATAGCAGGTCGTTCATCATGATGGATTTTATTTGCTTGTGGTGAGCTTGGGTATGTGGATATAAACTAGGCTTTAGATGCCATTCAAAAGCAAGAAATAAGTTAAAAGAATATTGAGAACCTTTCATAATCCAAAAATATTCTGCAGGAGAAGAGAAACAGAAAGATAGTATCAGTAATGTAATGAATAGCTGGAAAAATACCAGACTGGAGAGATTGTCCTGCGTTTCCCAAAAGCTTCTTTCGTTAGGAGGCTCTTGGGCCATTCATTTAGAGCGTTCTGATTGGTCAAGTGGTCTGGGCAAGCTCTCTGATTGGTCAACTAAATGGGCTAAAGAGCCTCTTAATGAAAGAAGCTTTTGGGAAACCTGGTCTTTTATGTCTTTTACCACACCTGCAGCTTCAGTCTTCTCAACGCACAGCACAGTCAAACTCTCTCTGATACAGGAAGTGTAACGAGCCCCTTGGGAAATGCACTGTTCTCGGACAATAGTCTTCAAATACTTAGGTGCCAAGAGGTGCAGAGAGGTAGAATAGGGACACGGTGTCAACGGGCACATCAAAGCACCACTCCTTATTTGTGCCTAACTACGATGTCCTGTAAGCATTATTAACTGCTTATTATCTAACTGAAATGATGTAACCTTCCTTGGCTTTTATTTGAAGTGCGGTAACTGGCAATTGTTGTGCTTACATAACTCTGCTTAAGATAATTCTGTTTGCTGCGTAGCCTTTTGGAAACTGCAGATGGTTTTCAGTTAGAAGTAGAACACGGTGAGGTCATCCTATGTTGACTGTCCAATTGCTGTTCTCAAATCCAGTACAGATGTTCATTTCCAAGCCGTTAGTGTAACGTTATCTGTGTTCATTGCTGGTCTTTGCTCTCGTCTCAGATTGAAGAGCTCGCCAGCACCCTGTCCTTCAGTTC